>NC_135236.1:248282521-248582521 GCF_051348905.1 Ranitomeya variabilis
CGCCTCTGTGTCGAGATCCTCGTCAGTGATAATTCTGTTCTCAGCTGAGCAACTGACCCCGTATATCTGTGTGCACTGCCTGTTTACGTATTCTTGCTTGTGCATTACCTGGTGTGTTTCCCATTTGTTATCTGCCTTCTGATCTTGTACCTCCTGTGTCTCTCCTGGTTTGACCTCGGCTACGTCCCCTGAATTTCCGCTAGTTTGTCACTCTGATACCACGTTGCTTTCTCTGGCTTCTGACCCTGGCTCGCTTCTTACTACGCTATTTGTCTTTCCCTCCGGTTACCACGCCATCCTCTGGTCTGACCTCGGCCCTGCCTAACACTCCTCTCTTCTCTGCCGGCCTGCGCTAGTGTCCTTGGGGGTTCCCAAACTATGTGCCTTCTTTTCCAAGAAGTCCTCATCAGCAGAGAGAAATTATGATGTGGGCAATAGAGAACTACTTGCGGTCAAGTTGGTGTTTGAAGAATGGAGGCATTTCGTGGAAGGGGCGGTCCACCCTATCACTGTGGTTACCGATCATAAGAATTTAGCCTACATCGAGTCTGCCAAAAGATTGACTCCCAAGCAGGCCCGGTGGTCGCTTTTTATTTCCTCAGTTTCAATTTTCCATTACTTTTCACCCCAGATCTAAAAATGTTAAAGTCGATGCATTATCCTGTAGCTTTGATCCAGTGTCTCCTCCCGAGCCTCCATCCTCCATTCTTCAACCTGGGGTGAATGCAAAATTCAGCTAAACATTGGCTTCTGGTTTGGCTTTTATCCTAAGTCATGTGACAAGGCTCTTTAAAGGGTCAACATTGACTGTTAGGATTGCTACTTCCAATAGGTGGCACTAGAGTTCTAGTTCTCTTCCTCTCTGAAGAGACAATTTGCATATTTCCCAGAGGAGCATTGTGGCTTTAAGTCTCCTCATCTTGACATGCTTAACATGTCACTTTCCAAAAGGAGAAACGATACTTCTTGGAGTCTGGTGAGAGTTTCATCAGTTTTTTTGGATGAAAAAAATGAACTGATGGAGGCTGCTCAAGCTTCTGGAATCAGACAGTTTATGACAAACGGATGGCTGAGTTTTTCATAGACTCATAGAGTTGCATTGGTGTGTTTGATCTGAGGCTTGGATTAAAATCGGACATATCTCCATGAATTTCTGTGGACTACACAATTCGCAAAGATACATAGACAAATGAATGGTCCCACAGACTTAAATAGGTACGGGTTTTATCTGTGAAAAATAATGATAGAATGTGTATGAGTAAAACTGACTTCTGAATGAGCCCTTAGTCTGTGGTACATTACTTGTAATAAGTAGTTCAAAAAACAATCTGCTTATTGTATCAGTATATATTTAAACAGTTTTTTGTCATTTCTTGCCAGTGAAATTTTACAATCTCTTGCTGTGTGAGAGTCAATCCCCACCGCAGTTGTTATAGACTCTTAATTTGTAACAACCAAAATTGCACACTATATATCAATGTGCCCACAAAGTGATTTATAAAGGGTCAGTACTAAAAAAAATATATGGCAGCAGATGCTTTGAAATGGGCTTTGCTGTTCACCTTACTGTAAACTGATATATTTTGTGTACTTCAATATATTCTAAGTAGCTTCACAATCCAATCCATTTATTTCATTTATTTCATATCATCAAGATATACTATGAATGTCTTTGGTCGGTATACAATGCATTTGTGCCCAGCGTCGGGTGCATATGCCTGACAGGTATGTGCCCAACTATGGCCACAGTCAGGATGAATGTCACGGCATCTGTCCACCATAGGGATTTGCTTTACAAAAACATATACTGAATGATATAAAAATTCTTAACAGCAGCACTTCCCTATTCCGTTAAACAGTATGCAGTCATATACTGGCCAGATGGAGTCCAAATGAACGAGCTTTTGGCCTCCGTCTGGTGAATTGCTGCCTATGGGAACATTACAGTATGCATCGGAAAATTCTTCTGCTATATACAGTAAGCAAAGTGCACACACACATTGTGTTAAGGTCCTGTATATAGAACCATCACATAACAGGAGAAAAAAAGCCCAAATTTGGCAGGTAGGCTGGCAGAATTCAAGTCTATACGAATTACAAAAAATTGCCCATATCCTGTGATTATGTCATAAATATCTTCGGAGGAAAATCCCTTTTATATTTAATTGACTAATGTGGTAGTTTTTTTGCCTTAATGAGAGTTAATTATTTGAAAGTGCAAAAGCAACTTAATCAGTTACAAACAGTAGGCACTACCAATAAATATAAACATGGTGAATATAAAAATTATATACATACCGCAAAAGAGAAAAGCTCATACACATAAACAGGGCACACTATCACATAATTACATAATGATCACCAATGCAAGAATAACATTAAAACATTAAAACAACTAAAACCACAACAGAAGGGGCTAGAAAAGAATACTGATAAAATGATATCTAAAGCTAAAGTCCAAAAATCCTTTGTAAAATGTAACAAAGATATAATATGTAAAACCTAAGACAGAAACAAAATGAACATATACTCTGTTGTAAGTAAATAAGTAAAAGCAATAGTGCACATAAATAATGTAGGGTACTAATTAAACACTGTTTTTGATTAAAAAAAATAAACTTAAAAGCCATCCCACCAGCATCAAGGTACTGTACCCAGTCGGGACAGTCCTAACCTCTATTGTTAAAACCTAGAATTGACAAACGGTAAGGCTTTAATGTGTCAGGGTTTGTGATTTATGCTCACTTTATAGCCTAAAGCAGAGGTTGAGTGCTTGATTGAGTGAGAGGAAATAAATTAACCCGTGAAGGCGCACTCCACGTCACATGTTGAGAAATGTGTACGTGACAATAACATTATTAAAAATATTGATCATGAAAAAAATCCCAGACAGATCAAGTTATGTCATGTTGTTTTGTATTTTTCTACTGTTCATTCAGGATTAATTCATCCTTCTTTAGATATGCTTGATGTCTTTATCAGATTAATTTTTTTTATATGCAACTCAACGTTGACATTGCAAAAGTTGTAGAATCATGGAAATCACAGGATCAATAGACATGTTAATGATATGCAAATGGGAACAGAATTTTTTTTAAAACATCTCAGTTTATTATTTATTATGAGTGCCATTTACAGACATCCGCGCACTTACAGGCCTTATCATGCTATTATTGAGGTAATTAATGGTTGTCTGAGGAATCATCAAGATCCGCTGCTGGCAGCGTCCTTTGTAAATGCTGACCAATGCCATCCTAGATGTGTTCATTGAGAGATAAGTCTAGAGATACTTCAGGCTATGCATAAATAAGCCCTTCACAATAAGGGAAGGGAGAGGAATGTGTATCACAATTAATGCTTTATTTACACATACATCAAATCAACAATACTTAAAGGGACTCTGTCACCTGAATTTGGAGGGAACAATTTTCAGTCATATGGGCGGGGTTTTCGGGTGTTTGATTCACCCTTTCCTTACCCGCTGGCTGCATGCTGGCTGCAATATTGGATTGAAGTTCATTCTCTGTCCTCCGTAGTACATGCCTGCACAAGGCAGTCTTGCCTTACGCAGGTGTGTACTATGGAGGACAGAGAATGAACTTCAATCCAATATTGCAGCCAGCATGCAGCCAGCAGGTGAGGAAAGGGTGAATCAAACACCCGAAAACCCCGCCCATATGATTGAAAATTGTTCCCTCCAAATTCAGGTGACAGAGTCCCTTTAAAGGATGCCTCATGTCAGAGAACTGGCAACAAGTAGCTAACCACTCATTGTGGATTGTACAATTGCCCAAGACTAAATGGTTCCATATATAACATACTTGTAGGTTTTGCTAGATGATAGCAGCTACTATAAAGTATACCCTTGAAATACCGCCTATATATACCTTTTAACACTAAAGGTACCTTCACACTAAACGATATCGCTAGCGATCCGTGACGTTGCAGCGTCGTTGAACAAAGTTCAGAACTTTATTTGGTCGTCCGATCGCCGTGTATCGTTGTGTTTGACACCAAAAGCAACGATACCAGCGATGTTTTACACTGGTAACCAGGGTAAACATCGGGTTACTAAGCGCAGGGCCGCACTTAGTAACCCGATGTTTACCCTGGTTACCAGTGTAAAATGTAAAAAAACAAACTACATACTCACTTTCGCGTCCCCCGGCGTCCGCTTCCCACACTGACTGAGCGCCGTAAAGTGAAAGTGAAAGTACAGCACAGCGGTGATGTCACCGCTCTGCTGTTAGGGCCGGCGCTCAGTCAGTGCAGGAAGCGGACGCCGGGGGACGCGAATGTAAGTATGTACTGTTTATTTTTTTTACATTTTACGCTGGTAACCAGGGTAAACATCGGGTTACTAGGCGCGGCCCTGCGCTTAGTAACCCGATGTTTACCCTGGTTACCCGGGGACCTCGGCATCGTTGGTCGCTGGAGAGCGGTCTGTGTGACAGCTCTCCAGCGATCAAACAGCGACGCTGCAGCGATCGGCATCGTTGTCGCTATCGCTGCAGCGTCGCTTAATGTGAAGGTACCTTTAGTAAAGTGCTTTAGTGCAATAGATAGGTATCTTTCAGGAAGGTACTAAAAGAGATGTAAACAATGAGTGCAAAATCACTATCAAGTAATCAAAAAAATCCCTCAGTGCATGTAAGCTGAATTGAAACGTAGATTTGTAGCATAAGGAAACCAGAAGGAAACAAAGGTGCGTATACGTTTTTTACCCTAGTGGAAAGCCAAAACTTGCCGTGTCTCCCACCTCCATGCGCGTTTCTTCTTCCGGGGGCGTCCCTAGGCTTTTGAAATGAGGCATCCTTTTACTGTTGTTGATTTGATGTATGATTATATATGTGTAAATAAAAGCATTTATTGTTAAACACATTCCTCTCCCTTCCCTTATTGTGAAGGACTTAGTTATGCATTACCTTAGTTGTGAAGGTTTCTATGGACTAATATGTATACATACTTCAGGCCACAGTAGCACGTTTAAGCCATATAGGCTGCTGACAGTAGCACAACCAATGTGCAGCCTAGAGTTTTGGTGTTGAAAATGGCTACAGGAAAACTTTGGATAAATGAGCGTACCACTAGTTCCACAACCAATTCAATGTAATGTCGAGTTCTGTAATTATGAACAAGTTATTATTCAATGGTATATTGGTAACAATGTTATGCATGCTGTCTTATCAATAAAAATGACATGATTCAATGCAATGTCGAGCTGTTCGTGTACCTGGAATTAGACGGGTTACCTAGATGATGCCACCCCACACCATAATTCTAGGAGTATGACCAGCGACTTTACATCGTGGAGGACACTTTATAGCGTTGCCGACATGGTCTCCAGACCAATCTCCACCTATCATTGTATCTAAGACAGAAGCAGGACTCATTGCTGAATAGGAATAGGAAAGACCTCTATTCCAGTCTCTACTACGGTCTTGCTCTGCACCAAGATAGCCATTGAAAGGAGTGGTGTGAGGTCAGGAAAGGCCTTCATGACGAGGGAAAGCTTGTCTAGAGAACTTGCTTACTGACCATATTAACTGTGTACATTTTTTTTACAAAACAAAAGAAAATCCAGCTCCAGTTTAAAAACTGCAAAACAACAAGCCCTTCGGTATTTTTTTCCAATCCTACTTCCTCCTTTGACTGGTTGCATATTAATATTATTTTCAGTCCTCTCATGGAATCAAGGGCAGCATTTGATTACCCCAAAATACTGTTATGTAATGAATGGAAGCGGAGGCACAGGTGATGAAGTTCACATTCGTTTTTTATTTTTTGAGTGGAACCTCGGGCGTTACTAGTGAGCCCCAGGTATCCGTAGTAAGATCCCTCGAACAGGACCAGAATGGAGTACCTGGGGAACACAGGTGCTACCTCCAGTTAGACCCCGAGCACGTGGCAGCTGTCCCAGCGGGACAAACGGATAAACAGATATAACAGATATGGTGGAGCTGACTGGCGGACACCGGGTATGAGATATGAAGCTGGCTCTGGCAAGGGAAGTCAGATTCCAGGTAGATGGGAGGAAGCTGGCTCCAGCTCCTTTAGCGTTGTCCAGAGGTTCGGATGGCGAGTGGCGGAACGGGATGGCACTTGAGTATAAAGGTATAGGTGTCGTCTTAGGATAGCCGAACCACTGGTCATTGATATTCTGCGGAAACAAACAGTATAAGCAGAATACAAAACGGAATGCTATAACAGTGCAGACAGAACAGGAACAGAACCGGAAATAGCAAGAGTAGATACTAGCACCTTCCCTATGACAGAGGGGCCAGAAGTAGTAATCAGTGCGCTGCCATTGGTTAATTTCAATCTTCAAAAAATGTGCGCTGTCCCTTTAAGAGACTGGAAGTAAGCGCGGTGTCATCAGCCCTCTCCCTGGAGGCCTGCTGGCAGCGTGCCAGGAAGTGGGGGAGAGACAAGCAGCAGGACTCCAAGGAACAGACAGAGAGGGAGGATCCAGACAGGGACCTCGTAGAGGTACAGGGGCAGCATTGAGAGCAGGAGCGGGCGAATGACCAGAACTGGGGGCAGCACCAGAACCAGGTGCAGGACCAGAACTGGGTGTAACAGGTTACACCACCAATACTACATGTCTATGGAATTACATGGAGTCCATATAATTTTTGATTCATTTTTTATCTTTGATTTTCTTTGTCATATGTATAGTCTGAGCTCTTTCATAATTTTTGACAAAATTTAGACTCAATCTTGCTTTATTTTGCATTTGGAAGATGGAAACCTTTCCTTTTAGAACATAATTTGTACTGAGTATATACAAATGTTTTGTATTATATAGGTTCTCCAGGTCTTAACAAGGGTCTTCAAGAAAGGCCAACAATTGGAATCCCGACCTCTGGAATAAAGTTTATTCCTGGAAAACCTCTTGAATACATTAAATTTGTTAGCACCATCATTATGTTGCATAGGAACGATAGCTTTTTGGGGTAGTGCTGTTGTGAACATATTTTAAGTACATACAGTCAAGACAATCTCATATAAGGGACTTTGTAACCATGGGACTTGGAAACTTAAGGGCTGTGAACATCTTCATGTAGACAATTGAATGCAAACTCCTTCAACCTTAACAATGAGAAAATAATTATTACATGGTTCATTTCAACAATCATAACTTATCTCTCTTTCAAAACTATGATTATTATTATGCACAGACCTAGAGGTAAAAAGTACCATTAATGGATTTGGCTGAACCACACTTTTTGCAGTCTGTCCTTCAGTATCTATGATGAAACTATGAAAGATGAAAGAAGTGTTTTAAGACCCATAAAGCATTGCCTTCAACATACCCTGATTTATAAATCTTTAGACCTGCCTTCACCTTGTTGATGAAGGTTAGTAGCTGTAGTAAAACCACTTAAACCGAGAATACTTCAAATGCCTATTACTACAATAAGTCGTATAAATATTCAGCAATTCAGTGCAGCCATGAAGCTATAATTTGGTTAGGTCAATTCTGAGAAACTTCTGGAAACATTCTGCAGCTTTCTTCATGTGCGGAAGGTCATGTTGAAAAGTATTTCCCAAAAAATAATAGAAAACCATGGGTAGCCACAACTTCACGAAATGCAGTGCTCCCTATCTCTGTGTCCTGTTGATATTATAAGGAAAACAATTTAGTATATTTTGGATAAATCTTCCCTGCAACTAGTATATGTTCTATATGTTCTACCTGACCCTTTGTTTAAGGGCTTGGTTGGCTCCATCTGCTGTGCTCGTCTGAGCGTACCAGCCCTCTGTGGAGAGGAGGCGGGAGAGTCTTCATGAAATATTTAGCAGCTGAGAAAGCTTCACACAGGCTGGTGCTGATCGGATGTGAAAGGTGGTTCTGTAACACATAGTCCCAGGAGGAGTGGGATGGTGGGAGTTTCACAGCACACACATGCTTTTTGCTATTTTAACTATTTTTTTGACATTGACAGTAGTTAAAGAGGCCACAACCTGTATAAGCTAAATTAGACTCTAAATATTGAGCAGACTCCCCCACCCTTCTTCTGATTTGTCTTAATTAAAGCCTCGCCATAAGAATGTAAAGAGCAAACTTATTGACTGTAAAGCTCAAATTCTGAACTTATGAACACTAATCCAAGGAGCTGGATTAGAGTGATTTTTTTTAAGGTTCTTGTAATGGACTCTTTTTCAGCCAAATGTGGTAGTTTATTTATTTATATTGCTTAGAGAGCGCCATAATATTCCACAGCCCTTTACAGACATTACCATCACTCGTCCCATTGGGGCTCACAATCAGAGTTCCCTACAAGTATGTCTTTAGAGGGGGGAGGAAACCCATACAAACTTGAGGACAACATGCAAATTCTTTTCAGAAGTTGTACTTGTGGTGATTTAAACCCAAGACAGAAGAGCAACATGTCTAACCATGGAGCCACTGTGCTGCCCATATGTTCAATGTTTATTTGAAAAAAACAATGATAGAACAGATTGTACTTGATTAATCTTGCTGTAAATTGTAGACACTTTTAAGCCAGGCTTTAAATTCTCATGCACTGCAAAATGTCTAATGGTCCCCATACACATTAGATAAAAGTTATCTGAGACTGCCAACAATGCATTGTATAGGGATGCCCCCCAACTCCAGTGCTGTGCATATCTGTGCATTGTGGAGTTAACGAAGCAGTCCCACTAAGTTTTGTATCAACCAAGTCAGTGTATATATGCATGTAATGTAGTGTGAGTGTATAAATATGCTCACCTACTGCTGCTCTCTGCAGCGCCGTGATTCTCCTCTTCTGAGTGATATCACTGCAATTGCGACAAGTCGGCTCACTCTAAGCTCTATACTTGAGCTGGAAGTCTCTTTAAGGCTGGTTTCACACTTGCGTATGGCCGAGCTGTGGAAGGATGCGTAGTTCCTCTATTACGCCCCGCCTACTGCCACGCCTCTTCCTTCAGCTCCGCCTACGTCGGCATGCATCCCGTGTACCTATCTTTATCATTGGGTGTGCAGGCTGACCGCAACAAAATGCAACATATTGCGTTCGGCACAGTTCGGCGCAGCGTCAAAACGACGCACACAGAGGAGGCATCCGCATACATTAGCATGGCCTGCGTACCCAATGTTAAAGATAGGCACACGGGATGCATGCCGATGTAGGCAAAGCTGAATAGAAGGGGTGCGGCAGTGGGCTGGGCTTAATGGAGGAACTACACAGCCCTCCGCAACTCTGCCATACGCAAGTGTGAAACCAGCCTTACAATGAAGAAAGGGGAGAAAAGCTCTCCATGTGTGAATCAATAGCTGTGCTAGGCAGACACAACACTGAGAGAAGCCAAAATAAATGCAACCTGTGGCAGCTGCATCGACCGCTGGGGCCAGACCTTGGAGATAAAAGAAGTGTAGGAACATGCCAGAAGAAAAAAGGAAGTGCGGGACAATGATGAAGGAAGCCAGGTACCTTATGATGGAGACAGGCCATCTACGAAACGCGTAGTCCAATAGAATGTCTTAATCCAATTTGACTCCAGTCCATTACATCTATGGCAGCGCTCAGATGACGCTGCACTTCTTTTTTTTCTTCTAGCATGTTTTACAATGAAAGCCTATAGAGCCTAAGGCTGCCGTCACACTAGCAGTATTTGGTCAGTATTTTACATCAGTATTTGTAAGCCAAAACCAGGAGTGAAACAATCAGAGGAAAAGTATAATAGAAACATTCTGCATTTATCACCCACTCCTGGCTTTGGCTGAGAAATACTGATGTAAAATACTGACCAAATACTGCTAGTGTGACGGCAGCCTAATTCTGATGCTCCATAGGTTTACATTGTAAAAGAGTCATGCAGAGCGTAGTGTGACCTGGACAGTCTGCAAAGCAGTGACATCATGGAGAATAGGAAAAGGACAGCGCTGGACACCAGAGAGAGCGGAGGTAGGCAAGTATATTAGCATACTCACACTACATTACATGCATATATATACACATTTAAAGGGAACCTGTCACCAGGTTTTTCCCATGTGAGATAAGGCCAGTACCTGTGAGCTCTCACATACAGCATTCTAATATGCTGTGTATATGCTGTCACTCCATCCTGCAAGACAAGAAAAAGACCTTTTATTACACTTAAATGTAGGGGACTGGGTGGTCCAGTCTCATGGGCATTGATGGTCTTGATCCAGCGCCTCCTCTCTTCTTGTGATGCCACCCTCCTTCCCTGTGTCGTTTGAAAAATGCATCCACACAGTGTCCAGCATCACGCTCCTGCGCATGCATACTTTTTTTTGTCGTGCCTAGGGCTTAGCAAAATGCTGCAGTGCGCAAGCACAGGAAAAAGCCAAACAGCGATGGCGCATGCTCTTTCAGGTACTGGTCTTGCCTCATATGGAAAATACCTGATGATAGTTCTCTTTAATTAATAAAAAACTTAGCAGGACTGCTACTTTAAGAGGCATAGCTGATAGCTCGGCCGGCAACTATCTAATGTGTACGGCCGGCTCAGGCTATTGTGAATGAATGAACTTCAGGCCTTTTTCACTCAAGCATATTGTTAGATTGCGTGCCCACGATCAGGAATAGCAGCGTTTTGGATGCAGAGCATTTGTGCTGCGTCTAAAATGCTGCTTTTTACATTACAAGCACAGTGGATAGGATTTATAGAAATCTGATGCCCACTGTTCTTCTATTTACAGCTATGTAAACTCACCTGTGGCACGGGTTTACGAGCCGCTGCATGTCAATTAATTGAATGTCATTACATGTGGTGAATCCACATTTACTGACAAACAAGTGAGGCGATTAGTATGCAGCATTTTGGACGCAGCAAAAATACACTGCGTCCAAAACATTGCTTTTCCTGATCATGGGGACGTAGCCTCATACATCCATAATGTGGATGTATCATAAAATAGGGTGCAATAATATTTCTTCACTATGTTATGAATATTTGATCAATTTTTGGATCTATTTGCATTCATTGCAAATATTTTCTCAGAGATCAGTTTTTGCCCAGTAAAAAATAATAGCAATAAATGCAAATACAAATGTGTAAACTGATCCAACACTGATAGTATACTTTTGACATAATGGGTAACTAAGTACTCTCAAAGACTCCAAAGGGCACATACTAAAAAAATTAACGAAGCATATACTACATAAACAAAAGTGTCAAAAAATTGTCAGGTGAATGACTCTACTGGTTCTCATTTGCACCGAAGCCTGTTTTCACCGTCCTGACCAGGCCAATTTTTACAATTCTGACCACTGTCAATTTATGAGGTAATAACTCTGGAACGATTAAATGGATCCCACTGATTCTGAGGCTGTTTTCTCATGACATATTGCACTTCATGATAGTGGTAACGTTTATTTGATATGACTTGCTTTGATTTGTGAAAAAAATTCAAATTTGGTGAAAATTTCACAATTTTCAAACTTTGAATTTACCTGCACTTAAATCAGACAGTTATGTCACACAATATAGTTATTAAATAACATTTCCCACATATCTCACATATCTACTTTATATCAGAATAATTTTGGTACCAACATTTTTTTTGTTGGGAAGTTATAAGGGTTAAAAATTGAATAGCGATTTTTCATTTTTTCAACAAAATTTACAAAACCATTTTTTTTAGAGACCACATTTGACAGAAAATACCCAAAAGTGACACCATTCTAAAAACTGCACCCCTCAAGGTGCTCAAACCCACATTCCAGAAGTTTAATAACTCTTCAGGTACTTCACAGGAGCTGAAGCAATGTGGGAGGAAAAAATGAACATTTAACTTTTTTGTCACAAAAATGATCTTTCAGCCCCATTTTTTTATTTTCACAAGGGTAACAAGAGAAAATGGATTGCAAAAGTTGTTGTGGAATTTCTCCTCAGTACGCTGATGCTCCATATGTGGGCAAAACCACTGTTTGGGCGCACAGCAGGGCTCGGAAGGGAAGGAGTGCCTTTTGACCTTTTGAACGCAAAATTATCTGGAATTGAGAGCTGACGCAATGTTGCGTTTGAAGAGCCCCTGATGTGCCTAAACAGTGGAAAAACCCCACAAGTGACCCCATTTTGGAAACTAGACTCTTAAAGTAACTTATCCAAATGTGTGATGAGCACTTTGAACCTCTAGGTGCTTCACAGAAGTTTATAACGTAGAGCCATGAAAATAAAAAAAATCACATATTTTCCACAAAAATGATCTTTTAGCAACAATTTTTTTCACAGAGATAGTAGGCAAAAATGGACCACTAAAGTTTTTGTGCAATTTATCCTGTATGCTGATACCCAATATGTATGGGAAAACCACTGTTTGGGCACACAGCAGGGCTCGGAAGGGAAGGAGCGCCTTTTAACCTTTTGAACGTAAAATTGGCTGGAATTGAGAGAGAACGCCATGTCGCGTTTGAAGAGCCTCTGATGTGCCTAAACAGTGGAAAAAACCCACAAGTGACCCCATTTTGGAAACTAGACTCTTCAAGGAACTTATCTAGATGAGTGATGAGCACTTTGAACCTCTAGGTGCTTCACAGAAGTTTATAATGTAGAGCCGTGAAAATAAAAAATTACATTTTACCCACAAAAATGATTTTTAGCCCCGATTTTTTTATTTTCACAATGGTAACAGGAGAAAATGGAACCCTAAAGCATTTGTGCAATTTCTAACAAGTACCGTGATACCCCATATGTGGAGGAAAACTACTGTTTGGGTGCACAGCAGGGCCTGGAAGGGAAGGAGTGACACTTTGGATCGCAGACCCTGATGGATCGGTCTCCGGGCATTATGTCGCGTTTACAGAGCCCCGGACAGGGCTGCCACTAGAAATTTCGGGGCCCCATACTGGCAAAATTTTCGGGGCCCCCTTGAAACTCCGCCCAGGCTCCACCCCTCGAACTGTCCACAGTCCCACCGCTCTCTCTTGGAAAAACTCTACTTCTCACCTATCACACATTAACAGTTCCCATCACCAGATCACACATATAGCCAGCAGCTTTTGTTTTGGCCAAAAGATTTTTTAAGCCACCACCATAACACGGTAGACACTTTTGGCCGGGCCCTACTCTACTGTAACCTACTAAATTTTTGTTAAAATATGCAATACAATTTAGGCATATTTTTAATTATTTTTCAATTTTTAAAATGACCAATAATATCACATACAAGGAACAAATACAACACCATGACCAGACCACATATTACCACCAGTGACCGAATAATATCACATACAAGGAACAAATACCACTGCACCATGACCAGACCACATATTACCACCACAGTGACCGAATAATAGCATATACAAGGAACAAATACCACCACACCATGTCCAGACCACATATTACCATCACATAGTAACTGAATATAATACTGATCAGTAATAAAAAAAACACAATACTAATATCACCATAAGTGCCATTATACACAGGAGATGTGTACTTAGTATGCAGTGTCTGTGTACAGGTTATACAGTGATCACCGGTGACATTATACACAGGACTTCTGTATATAGTATACAGTGTATAGTGTCAGTGTATAAGTAACACACTGACTCACCAGTGACGTCTCTAGGTGAAGTCCTTCTTTCATCCAGCACAGACCGCCATCACTTCATCCAGCCAGGACTTGTCTCTGCAGGAAATAACACAGTTATCTCGAGCTCCGCTTGCAGAACACATTACTTAATTTTTTTCAACTTCTACATTACACCACATGAAGAAAAAGAGGCAACATAGTGTCACTCTACACAGTAACAGGACCGCCCCCCCATTTAAAACAGTGTCCTCAAAAAATAAAATAAATACATCACTACAGTAATAATATCCCTTAATTAGCCCCTATGGTAATAATATTCGCCATCCTAGCCCCCGTGTGTCTCATTCCTGGCATCAGCCATATGTTCTTGCATCCTGCCCTAATGAGTATTTATTCTGCCCCATATGATCTCCCCATCCTGCCCCATCTGTCTCCATCGTATCCATCCTGTCCCATGATCCTGCACGATCTGTCTCCAACCCTGCTCCATCTGTCTCCAATCATGCCCCCATGTCTTTCATCCTGCACCGTGTCTCCAATCATACCGTGTATCTCCATTCTGCCCCGTGTCTCCAATCATGCCCGTATCTCCATTCTGCCCCGTGTCTCCAATCATGCCCGTATCTCCATTCTGCCCCCTATGGCTCCAATAATGCCCCCATGTCTCCAATCATGCCCCCTGTGTCTCCATTCTGCCCCATATGTCTCCAGTCATGCCCTGTATCTCCATTCTGCCCTGGTGTCCAGCATTCTGCCCCTGTGTCCAGCATTCTGCCCCTATGTCCAGCATTCTGCCCCTGTGTCCAGCATTCTGCCCCTGTATCCAGCATTCTGCCCCTGTATCCAGCATTCTGCCCCTGTATCCAGCATTCTGCCCCTGTATCCAGCATTCTGCCCCCGTGTCCAGCATTCTGCCCCCGTGTCCAGCATTCTGCCCCCATGTCTCAGTCTTTCCCCGTGTCCAGCATTCTGCCCCCGTGTCCACCATTCTGCCCCCGTGTCCAGCATTCTGCCCCTCGTGTCCAGCATTCTGCCCCTGTATCCAGCATTCTGCCCCTGTATCCAGCATTCTGCCCCCGTGTCCAGCATTCTGCCCCCGTGTCCAGCATTCTGCCCCCATGTCTCAGTCTTTCCCCGTGTCCAGCATTCTGCCCCTCGTGTCCAGCATTCTGCCCCTCGTGTCCAGCATTCAGCCCCTCGTGTCCAGCATTCTGCCCCTCGTGTCCAGCATTCTGCCCCTCGTGTCCAGCATTCTGCCCCCGTGACCAGCATTCTGCCCCCGTGACCAGCATTCTGCCCCCGTGACCAGCATTCTGCCCCCGTGACCAGCATTCTGCCCCCGTGACAAGCATTCTGCCCCTGTGTCCAGCATTCTGCCCCCGTGTCCAGCATCTCTACCCCAGCGTGTCCAGCATTCTGCCCCTGTGGCCAGCATTCTGCCCCTGTGGCCAGCATCTCTGCCCCAGCGTGTCCAGCATTCTGTCCCTGTGTCCAGCATCTCTGCCCCAGTGTGTCCAGCATTCTGCCCCAGCGTGTCCAGCATTCTTCCCCTGTGTCCAGCATCTCTGCCCCAGCATGTCCAGCATCTCTGCCCCAGCGTGTCCAGCATTCTGCCCCAGCGTGTCCAGCATTCTGCCCCAGCGTGTCCAGCATTCTGCCCCAGCGTGTCCAGCATTCTGCCCCTATGTCCACCATCTCTGCCCCAGCGTGTCCAGCATTCTGCCCCTATGTCCACCATATCTGCCCCAGCATGTCCAGCATTCTGCCCCTATGTCCACCATCTCTGCCCCTGTGTCCAGCATCTCTGCCCCAGCGTGTCCAGCATTCTGCCCCTATGTCCACCATCTCTGCCCCAGCGTGTCCAGCATTCTGCCCCTATGTCCACCATCTCTGCCCCAGCATGTCCAGCATTCTGCCCCTATGTCCACCATCTCTGCCCCTGTGTCCAGCATCTCTGCCCCAGCGTGTCCAGCATTCTGCCCCTGTGTCCAGCATTCTGCCCCTGTGTCCAGCATTCTGCCCCAGCATGTCCAGCATTCTGCCCCTATGTCCACCATCTCTGCCCCAGCGTGTCCAGCATTCTGCCCCAGCATGTCCAGCATTCTGCCCCGGGGCCCCCTGGATCGCCGCTCTCAAAAAAAAAAAAAAAAACACGAGTTCTTACCTGGCCGTGCTCCTACAGTGGGCGAAGCTCACTCCCTCCACGCAGGTGAAGCACGCACTCGCCGGCGGCTGACAATAACGTCAGACGCTGGCGACATGCGCACTGCGGCTCAACTCAGCTGCCAGCCTCCGACTGGCTGGCGGCTGTTAACTATTGATGTGCGGGCGTGGGTCCGCACATCAATAGCGTACCGCAGCGCCTGCAGGGGGGGCCCGGTGAGCAGATGAGACGGGGCCCGATGCGGGCCCCCACTGCCCACCGGGCCCCGTACGCCAGTCATGGCTGTAATGCCCTGATGGCGGCCCTGGCCCCGGATGTGCCTGAACAGTGGAAATCCTCCACAAGTGAACCCATTTTGGAAACCAGACCCATGAAGAAATTTATCTAGAGGCATAGTTTTATAGTAATGATTATAATGCCTTTGGTTTTACTGGTGTATGAATTTATAATGTGATGTTATGTGTAAGATGTGCGGGGTACACAAGATTATAAAAGTGTGTTGTGTCAACAGAGTAAAAACAAATTTTATTAATTTGTCGACTTGTGGTGAGCTTTGAAGCAATCCTTAATGCAAAGGCCAGGTTTCTCAGGGCAGGTTTCACAATGGTAAATTGTGTTCTTTCGGATTCCCCTCTTGGAGCATACTCTGCAGTGTTTTTGTGATCGTCCTTTCCTACTTGTTTGGGGAACCAGTCCTGGGAAATGTTGACCTGGGACAATATGGGCACTATCAGTTTCAGAAGTACAGGACCCTCATCTTCCTGAGTGCCAAACATTAGGACCTTGATGACTACCTCCTGAAACTGAAGGAATATCCCCGTATTGCCTGCAGATCGGAACAGCACAAAAGCATTGTACAGTGCCATCTGTACAATGTGCACAGCCAATTTTTTTGTACCATACTTTGGCTTTTCGCATGGCGCTGTATGGTATGAGGACCTGATCTGAAAGATCTACACCCCCCATGTACCGATTGTAATCCAAGATACAATCTGGCTTTGGGACTTGTGTTGTGGTACCACGAACAGTGACAATGGAGCTGTTGTCACAGTGTATGGTGGTCAAGATAAGGACATCCCTTTTGTCTTTATACTTGGCCACCAGCATGTTGTCGCTGCATTGGACTCTGCTTTCACCTTTTCTCAGCATTTGCCCAATTAGCAGCTTAAGGAGGCCTCGCTGATTTTTTTGCACAGTGCCGCAAGCAACTGTACCTCTGACAGAGAGGATCTTGAATAGCGGGATGGTGGTGTAAAAGTTATCAATGTAGGGGTGATCACCCATATCCAGACATCACCACCAATGCAACATACGCTCTCCTAAGGCACTCAATAAAAATGTACTCAATGCAAATAATTCTACTTTTTACAAAGGAAAAACAGATGTCACCAACAATGCAATCTACGCTCCTATAATGCACTTGCTTAAAATTTACTCAACGCAAATAATTATTTTTTTTACAAAAGAAAAATGGACGTCACCAACAATGGGACGTACACTCCCCTAATGCACTAGAAGTTACCAGGCGATAGCAAGGGTTTTTTTTTGCAAAAAAAAACCCAAAAGGACGCTACCGCCCTACCTATACAACAACAGTGGGTACAGAAAGTATTCAGACCCCTTTAAATTTTTCACTCTTTGTTTCATTGCAGCCATTTGGTAAATTCAAAAAAGTTCATTTTTTTTCTCATTAATGTACACTCTGCACCCCATCTTGACTGAAAAAAAACAGAAATGTACGGTAGTAATTTTTGCAAATGTATTAAAAAAGAAAAACTGAAATATCACATGGTCATAAGTATTAAGACTCTTTGGTCAGTATTGAGTAGAAGCACCATTTTGAGACAGTACAGCCATGAGTCTTCTTGGGAATGAAGCAACAAGTTTTTCACACCTGGATTTGGGGATCCTCTGCTATTCTTCCTTGCAGATCCTCTCCAGTTCCGTCAGGTTGGATGGTGAACGTTGGTGGACAGCCATTTTCAGGTCTCTTCAGAGATGCTCAATTGGGTTTAGGTCAGGGCTCTGGCTGGGTCAATCAAGAATGGTCACAGAGTTGTTCTGAAGCCACTCCTTTGTTATTTTAGCTGTGTGCTTAGGGTCATTGTCTTGTTGGAAGGTGAACCTTCAGCCAAGTCTGAGGTCCAGAGCACTCTGAAAGAGGTTTTCATCCATGATATCTCTGTACTTGGCCGCATTCATGTTTTTTCAATGGCAACCTGTCATCCTGTCCCTGCAGCTGAAAAACACCCCCATAGCATTATGCTGTTACCATCATGTTTCACTGTTGGGATTGTATTGTGCAGGTGATGAGCAGTGCCTGGTTTTCTCCACACATGCCGCTTAGAATTATCACCAAAAAAGTCTATCTTCGTCTCATCAGACCAGAGAATCTTATTTCTCATAATCTGGGAATCCTTCATGTGTTATTTAGCAAACACTATGCGGGCATTCATATGTCTTGCACTGAGGAGAGGCTTCCATCAGGCCATGCTGCCATAAAGGCCCGATTGGTGGAGGGCTGCAGTGATAGTTGACTTTGTGGAACTTTCTCGCATCTCCCTACTGCATCTCTGGAGCTCAGCCACAGTGTTCTTGGGGTTCTTCTTTACCTCTCTCACCAAGGCTCTTCTCCCACGAATGCTCAGTTTGGCTGGACGGCCAGGTCTAGGAAGACTTCTGATGGTCCTAAACATCTTTCATTTAAGGATTATGGAGGCCACTGTGCTCTTATGAACCTTGAGTACTGCAGAAATTCTTTTGTAACCTTGGCCAGATCTGTGCCATGCCACAATTCTATCTCTGAGCTTTTTGGCCAGTTCCTTTGACCTCATGATTCTCATTTGGTTTGACATACACTGTGAGTTGTGAGGTCTTATATAGACAGGTGTGTGCCTTTCCAAATCAAGTCCTATCCGTTTACTTAAACACAGCAGCAAAACTGATCAGGACACAGGAAGAGCATAAATGCTCTGTGCAGGACGTTGCGCACATGAAAAAAGTGCAAAAAAAGTGCGCTAAAAATTCAATTGGAAGGTGAGGGAAGGGACGTTTGGTGGTACTGGAACCGAGATGGGGGACTGGGACAGGGATGGGGGAATTGCTGCTGCTGCAGCAAGCACACAGCACAGCAGTCAGATTGCAGGAGGATCGCTCTGGAGCAGCAGCACTTGGAGGCAGGAGATCTCAGAGGGGATCGCACTGGCCATAAATGAATCTTTTACTTAGGTAACACGGGGGGGTCTCATAACTACTCGGTACACCAAATCTGAGATAAAGATGGTGTGAAGATTGGTGATCTTTATTTTAGATTAACCCTTTCGGCGCTGATTGGCCAGAAACTATTGTTCAGCAAATCCGTGCCAAAGGGGCAAATCAGGTGAGGTGAAATCGCAATCACCCCACCCATTGTGATGGCAGCATGTCACATGTTTGTTTTCTTTGTTAACTTTTTTGACACATTGCTGTGATTGGCTGGTCAATTCTGATCACAGCGATCACCAATGTGGAAGGGGGGGTACAGACCCCCGGGGTGACGTGCAGGGATAGCCTGTTGTCAGGAACAGCAGCCATCTTAAACCGGTCACCGCGCGATGCAGTGCGGTGACCAGAAATAGCAGCGCCGTACATGTACGGCGCATGTTGGGAAGGGGTTAAAACCACAAAAGAAGGATGTGATAGGATTTACAAATACACCCATCTGAAAAAGGCCCTAAATAATTTCCATTGACACCTGCTTTTTGTAATGATATTATAGGGGTTGTCACTCAGGTGTGTAAGGAGGAAGACAGGAGGCTTGTTCCTTTAAAAGTTCATGTTGGTTTATTGCTTCATAAACCCAGAAGCAAAACAGAAAACAAACAGTAGATAAGGCAAAGAAAATACAAATGTCCATAGCAGGGCTCTGCTCTGCCAGGCCTGTGGGAACACATGCTGGGGTAGTGTCCAGTATTCAGGCTCGATCTGGAGCCAAACACACAGGAGGCCTTCTCCCTCCCAATATACTGACCATGTGCCAAACAACAGCCTCCATTATATAGGCTGTTAACCACACTACATACCTCCCCCTCTGCCTAAAGCCGTGGGGCTTGGCACATTCTATTACCAGACAAGGGATTCACGAGAGGGCATTGGCATTACCATGTAGTTTCCCTGCTCTGTACTCTATATGGAAGTTAAAATCTTGAACCAATGGGTGACCCTAGCATTTTTTCCTTTTGTTTCCCTCATCCACCTGAATGGGGCATGGTCGGATACCAATCTAAACTTATGTCCTACCAGATAGTTCAGTAATGTGTCCACCGCCCACAATATGGCCAAGCATTCCTTCTTTACGACCAAATAATTCCTCTCACATGAGGATAGCTTCCTACTCATGTAGATAACAGGGTGCTCTTCCCCGTGTATCTCCTGGGAAAGAACTGCTCCTAAACTGACATCTGAGGCATCCGTTTGGAGTATAAACTCTTTCTTGAAGTTGGGGGCACCAGAACTGGTTGCTTACACAGAGCCCCTTTCATTTTTTAAAAAGCCGTCTATGCCTCTTCAGACCATTTGACCATTACCTATTTCATCCCATTAAGGAGGTCAGTCAGGGGTACGGCCTTCATGGCAAAGTTCGAGATGAACCTCCTGTAGCATCCCACGATCCCCAGGAAGGCTCTAACTTGTTTTTTTGACAGTGGTCTCGGCCATGTTTGAATTGCCTCCACTTTACTGATTTGGGGTTTGATATCACCTCTAACCACTACATATCCCAGGTATTTGGATTTTCTTTCCCCAAGGCACATTTCTTCGGGTTTATTTAAAATTTCGCCTTCCTTAGAGCATCAAACATTGCCTGGACCTTTTCCATATGACTCTCAGTCAGGGCTGAAGATAACAATATTGTCCAGGAATGCCACAGCATATTGCTTATGGGGTGCAAGTATTCTATCCATAGCTCTCTGGAAGTTCACCAGGACCCCCTGCAGTCCAAACGGCATCCGGACATACTGGAGGCATCTATCCGGCGTAGAAAACGCAGTCTTCTCCCTGGCTTCCTGTGCCATGGGGATCTGCCAATAATCCTTTGTCAAATCCAAGGTGGTTATATACCTTGCGGGCCCAAGTCTCTCGATTAGCTCATCGACGTGTGGCATATGCGTCAAACTTGGAGACCTCATTCAAATTCTGATAGTCATTGCAGAACTTCCATTCACCATCAGGCTTACGGGTGAGGACGATCTAGCTTGACCAACCACTATTGGATTCCTCAATGACCCCGAGTTTTGGCATACACTCCACCACCTTGTAGACCACTTCTCGACGGGTCTCCGGAGTTCGATAGGGCTTTACATTTACACACACATGTGGCTCCGTTAAAACTTTGTGTTCTACTACCCTTATGCACCCTGGTAATTCTGAGAACAGGTCCCTGTTCTTCTGGAGCAACTCCCGGCACTGCTGCATCTGGGCCTTCGACAGCGTCTCCACCATGACGACACCTCCAACCTCGCCTTCTGGCTGACCCAGCAAGTGCAGAGTTTTAGCTGGCTCTGTCTTGCCATGGCTTGATCAGGTTGACATCGTAGACCTGATATGGTTGATGAATCTTATAGTTTACATCACCAAACTTCTCCACCACCTCATATGGCCCTTGCCATTTCACCAAGAACTTGCTCTCCACAGTAGGAATTAGCACAAGAACTCGGTCTCCCGGATTGAACTGCCTCATTCTGGCTGACCTTTTGTAGACCCTGGCCTGAGCTTCTTGTGCCTGGAGGAGATGTCCTTTTATGATGGGCCTCACCTTTGCAATACTCTGCTGCATCAGTGCCACATGCTCAATGACGCTTCTGTGGGGCATGACTTCGGCTTCCCAGATTTCCTTGGCTATATCCAGGAGACCTCACGGATGTCGGCCATACAAAAGTTTGAATGGCGAGAACCCCATAGAGGCATGTGGAACCTTATGGATGGAGAACAACAGATACGGTAACAGTCCCAGTCTCTACCATCCTTTTCTATGGCTTTCCTCAGCATGCTCTTCTGTGTTTTATTACCTTATGACAAGGCTATCTGTCTGAGAATGGTACACTGAAGTCCTCACCTGGGAGATTTGAAGAACCTTGCATAACTCCCTCATCACCTTACTCATAAAAGGTGTTCCCTGGTCGGTCAGGATCTCCTTTGGTAAACCTGTCCGGGAAATGACGTGGACCAATTCTCGGGCTATACTTTTTGAGGAGTAGTTTCTCAGGGGAATTGCTTTAGGATAGCGTGTGGCATAGTCCAGGGTGACCAATATGTATTGATGTTCGAGAGCAGATTTAACCAGGGGAATCAACCAAGTCCATAGCAATTCTCTCGAACTACACTTCAATAATGGGCAATGACATGTGGGGACACCAAAAGTGAGAGGTGGGGGCGGTTGACACGTAGGGCAGGACCTGCAAAAGTTTAATATTTCCCGGTGACAATCGGGCCAATAGAACCTCTGCGCAATCCATTCCTGCGTTTTTTACACCCCCAGATGTTCCCCCAAGATTTTTGAATGGACTATGTCCAACACCTTCCATCTATAGGGGCCCAGCACTATTAACTTTTCCCCCAGCTCCTCCCTCACTTTTGTGACCTGATACAACAACTCCCCCCTCATCATAAAATTGGGAAACCTTGTGTCAGCCCCCGGCTCCTGTACAGCCCCATTAATGACGGTGACATTATTAAAGGCTTCTTTCAGAGTTAGGTTCCTATGTTGGGCAGGCCCAAAATTCTCACTGGCCACGCCTAACTTCTGAATGTCAGATTCAGGGGACACTTCCTGCCCATCCCCCACAAGGACACAAAAGGGAAACCCATCTGCCTCTGGGTGTGGTGATACCTTATTAGGGTTCACTGGTTCCCTATTCGCGCCTGCGAACTCAGAACCTTTCCCCTCCCAGATCCCAAAATAAACAAAAGTCCCGCCCTATAATAACAGGACGCAATAAGTCCTGAATGACGCAGACATCATGGGACACAGTACCATGTGCCATTTTGAATGTCCACTCTGGCCATAGGATAATCCTTAGCATCACCATGTGTGCACCGAACGCTGACTTTTTTGCTCAGGATCAATGGGAGAGGAAGGGTGGCCATCACAAGTGTGTCATGATCTCTGCAGGCAGAGATCATAGCAAGCCTATAGAGGGACAAGCTCTCGGAAGATGGAACTATACTGACCATGAACTAAGCCTGCCGCGCAACTAGAAATAGCCAGGTAGCATTTCCTATTTATCGCTAGATGCCCAGCTCTGGCCTAAGACCTAAATAGCTAGCAGAGGGAAATATAAGACCTGGCTCACCTCTAGAGAAATATTCCAAAGAAGACAGTAGCCCCCCACATATAATGACGGTGAGTTCAGATGAAACAACAAACGCAGCAGGAAAATAGTCTTAGCAAATTTGAGGTCCGCTTACTAGATAGCAGAAGACAGATAGTATACTTTCATGGTCAGCAGAAAAACACTAACAAAACACCATCCAGAGATTACCTTAAACTCTGGCATTAACTCATAACGCCAGAGTAGCAATCCCTGATCAACGAGAGCTTTCCAGACACAGTAACAAAACTTCAGCTGTGAACTGGAACAAATAGGCAAAACAAAACATGGACAAAAGTCCAACTTATCTAGAAGTTGTCTAGAAGCAGGAACAAGCACTGAGAGGCATCAGATAACATTGTTGACCGGCAAGAAACCACCAGAGAAATGAGCTTAAATAGCGACACCCACTACTGATGGAACCAGGTGAAACAGGAAAGAGGATGACAAGTCCAATTCCACAAGCGGCCACCGGGGGAGCCCAGAATCCAAATTCACAACAGTACCCCCCCCTCAAGGAGGGGGCACCGAACCCTCACCAGATCCACCAGGGCGACCAGGATGAGCCCTATGGAAGGCACGAACAAGATCAGAAGCATGAACATCAGATGCATTGACCCAAGAATTATCCTCCTGGCCGTAACCCTTCCAGTTAACCAGATACTGGAGTTTCCGTCTGGAAACACGAGAGTCCAAAATTTTCTCCACAACGTACTCCAACTCACCCTCAACCAACACCGGAGCAGGAGGCTCAACTGAAGGTACAACAGGTACCTCATACCTGCGCAATAACGACCGATGAAAAACGTTATGAATGGAAAAGGACGCAGGGAGGTCCAAACGGAAAGAAACAGGATTAAGAATCTCCAATATTCTATAAGGGCCGATGAACCGAGGTTTAAACTTAGGAGAAGAGACCCTCATAGGGACAAAACGAGAAGACAACCATACCAAATCTCCAACACAAAGCCGAGAACCAACACGACGATGACGGTTGGCAAAACGCTGAGTCTTCTCCTGGGACAACTTCAAATTGTCCATAACCTGCCCCCAGATGTGATGCAATCTCTCCACCACCGCATCCACTCCAGGACAATCCGAGGATTCCACCTGACCGGAGGAAAATCGAGGGTGAAACCCCGAATTACAGAAAAACGGGGACACCAAGGTGGAAGAACTGGCCCGATTATTGAGGGCGAACTCTGCCAATGGCAAAAAAGCAACCCAATCATCCTGGTCAGCAGAGACAAAACACCTCAGATATGTCTCAAGGGTCTGATTAGTCCGCTCGGTCTGGCCATTAGTCTGAGGGTGAAAAGCAGATGAAAAAGACAAATCTATGCCCATCCTAGCACAGAATGCCCGCCAAAATCTAGACACAAATTGGGTACCTCTGTCAGAAACAATATTCTCAGGAATACCGTGCAATCGGACAACATTCTGAAAAAACAGAGGAACCAACTCAGAAGAAGAAGGCAACTTGGGCAGAGGAACCAAATGGACCATTTTAGAGAAACGGTCACAGACCACCCAGATGACAGACATCTTCTGGGAAACAGGCAGATCTGAAATAAAATCCATCGAGATGTGTGTCCAAGGCCTCTTAGGAATAGGCAAGGGCAACAGCAGTCCGCTAGCCCGAGAACTACAAGACTTGGCCCGAGCACAAACGTCACATGACTGCACAAAGACTCGCACATCTCGTGACAGGGAAGGCCACCAGAAGGATCTTGCCACCAAATCCCTGGTACCAAAAATTCCGGGATGACCTGCCAATGCAGAAGAATGTACCTCAGAGATGACTCTGCTGGTCCAATCATCCGGAACAAACAGTCTATCAGGCGGACAACGATCCGGTCTATCCGCCTGAAACTCTTGCAAGGACCGCCGCAGATCAGGAGAAACGGCCGACAAAATTACTCCCTCCCTAAGGATACCTGTGGGTTCAGAATTACCAGGAGAGTCCGGGTCAAAACTCCTAGAAAGGGCATCTGCCTTAACATTCTTAGAACCCGGTAGGTATGACACCACAAAATTAAAGCGAGAAAAAAATAAAGACCAGCGCGCCTGTCTAGGATTCAGGCGTCTGGCAGTCTCAAGATAAATCAAATTTTTGTGGTCAGTCAATACCACCACCTGATGCCTAGCCCCCTCGAGCCAATGGCGCCACTCCTCAAAAGCCCACTTCATGGCCAAAAGCTCCCGATTCCCAACATCATAATTCCGCTCTGCGGGCGAAAATTTGCGAGAAAAGAAGGCACAAGGCCTAATGACGGAGCAGTCGGAACCTTTCTGCGACAACACTGCCCCAGCTCCGATCTCCGAAGCGTCAACCTCAACCTGAAAAGGCAGATTCACATCAGGCTGACGCAACACAGGGGCAGAGGCAAAACGGCGCTTAAGCTCCTGAAAGGCCTCTACAGCATGAGGGGACCAATTAGCAACATCAGCGCCTTGTCTGGTCAAATCAGTCAGTGGTTTAACGACATCCGAAAAACCAGCAATAAATCGGCGGTAAAAGTTGGCAAAGCCCAAAAATCTCTGAAGACCCTTAAGAGAGGAGGGCTGAGTCCAGTCACAAATAGCTTGCACCTTGACGGGATCCATCTCAATGGAAGAGGGAGAAAAAATATACCCCAAAAAGGAAATTTTCTGGACCCCAAAAACGCACTTAGACCCCTTCACACATAAAGAATTAGACCGCAGAACCTGAAAAACTCTCCTGACCTGCTGGACATGAGAGTCCCAGTCATCAGAAAAAATCAGAATATCATCCAGATATATTATCATAAATTTATCCAGAAAATCGCGGAAAATATCATGCATAAAAGACTGGAAAACTGAAGGGGCATTAGAAAGACCAAAAGGCATGACCAAATACTCAAAGTGGCCCTCGGGCGTATTAAATGCGGTCTTCCACTCATCCCCCTGCCTGATCCGCACCAAATTATACGCCCCACGAAGATCAATTTTAGAGAACCACTTAGCACCCTCTATACGAGCAAACAAATCAGTAAGCAATGGCAATGGGTATTGATACTTAACAGTGATCTTATTCAGAAGCCGATAATCAATACATGGTCTCAAAGAGCCGTCTTTTTTTGAGACAAAGAAAAACCCAGCTCCCAAGGGAGAAGAAGATGGACGAATATGTCCCTTTTCCAAAGACTCCTTTATATATTCCCGCATAGCAGCATGTTCCGGCACAGACAAATTAAACAAACGACCCTTTGGATATTTACAACCCGGTATCAAATCTATGGCACAATCGCACTCACGGTGCGGAGGTAACGACCCAAGCTTGGGTTCGTCAAAGACGTCTTGATAATCAGAGAGGAACTCAGGGACTTCAGAGGGAATGGACGACGAAATAGAAACCAAAGGTACGTCCCCATGAATACCCTTACATCCCCAGCTCAACACAGACATTGCTCTCCAGTCCAAGACTGGGTTGTGAGACTACAACCATGGCAATCCCAGTACCAAATCGTCATGTAAATTATACAGCACCAGGAAACGAATAATCTCCTGGTGATCCGGATCGATACGCATGGTTACTTGTGTCCAGTATTGTGGTTTATTATTAGCCAATGGGGTGGAGTCAATCCCCTTCAGAGGAATAAGAGTCTCCAAAGGCTCTAAATCAAAACCACAACGATTGGCAAAGGACCAATCCATAAGACTCAGAGCGGCGCCAGAGTCAACATAGGCGTCCGTGGCAATGGATGACAAAGAACAAATCAGGGTTACAGACAAAATAAACTTAGACTGAATGGTGCCAATGGAAACAGACTTATCAAGCTTCTTTGTACGCCTAGAGCATGCTGATATAACATGAGTAGACTCCCCACAATAGAAACACAATCCATTCTTCCGTCTAAAATTATAGCAGACTTCTTATAACTCTCCTTTCTCAACCTGGGTCTTTAACACTTTATTGGCCGGTCAAACTGTCATGATCTCTGCAGGCAGAGATCATAGCAAGCCTATAGAGGGACAAGCTCTCGGAAGATGGAACTATACTGACCATGAACTAAGCCTGCCGCGCAACTAGAAATAGCCAGGTAGCATTTCCTATTTATCGCTAGATGCCCAGCTCTGGCCTAAGACCTAAATAGCTAGCAGAGGGAAATATAAGACCTGGCTCACCTCTAGAGAAATATTCCAAAGAAGACAGTAGCCCCCCACATATAATGACGGTGAGTTCAGATGAAACAACAAACGCAGCAGGAAAATAGTCTTAGCAAATTTGAGGTCCGCTTACTAGATAGCAGAAGACAGATAGTATACTTTCATGGTCAGCAGAAAAACACTAACAAAACACCATCCAGAGATTACCTTAAACTCTGGCATTAACTCATAACGCCAGAGTAGCAATCCCTGATCAACGAGAGCTTTCCAGACACAGTAACAAAACTTCAGCTGTGAACTGGAACAAATAGGCAAAACAAAACATGGACAAAAGTCCAACTTATCTAGAAGTTGTCTAGAAGCAGGAACAAGCACTGAGAGGCATCAGATAACATTGTTGACCGGCAAGAAACCACCAGAGAAATGAGCTTAAATAGCGACACCCACTACTGATGGAACCAGGTGAAACAGGAAAGAGGATGACAAGTCCAATTCCACAAGCGGCCACCGGGGGAGCCCAGAATCCAAATTCACAACACAAGTGTTACTAAACTCCCAGAGTCTAACAGTGCTGTTACCTTCCTCCCATTCACCTTTACGGGACACGCTTGACAGTTCATACTGCAGGCTAGATACGCATAATATGAATATCAGCATCCTATGCTGCAGTCCATCTGCTCTGGGGTCTGGGGACTATGGGTGGCTATATGGCCTGGGCCGTGGAACCTCCAGCAAACAACATCACCCGTAGGGACCTTGGGCACACCTCCCCTGCCCCCTTTTGACCTTAAACCAGTTCATCGGCATTCCGGGGATCACCCTAGGCAAGTATATATCTGCCTCGGCAGGGAATTCACAAACTGGTCCATCACCACCCATTCTACTGTCTGCGCAGGCATAGAGGACGCTGGCTGCAGCCACTTCTGGACCAGGTGCAACAGGTCAAACATTTGGGAGCGAGGTGGTTTGTTCTGGTGATACGCCCAGGGGTGAACCCGCTGTGCCTTGATAGTCATTGTCACCCCCAGCATGCGAGAATCTCAGTTTTTAGCTTGTCATACTCTTTGGCGTCTTGCAAAGCTAAATCATAGTACGCCTTCTGGGGTTCTCCCGTCAAGTATGGTGCCAGTATCTCTGCCCACTGCTCTGGCGGGAGTTTCTCCCTCTCGGCGACCCTTTCAAACATGGTCAGGAAGGCCTCAACGTTATCCCTGAGTTTCATTTTCTGAAAAGCCCATCTTACTGCCTTCCAGACTTGGGCGTCATCAGCTGGACTTGGGGTTGGGGTGCTCGTCCTGCCCTGGATGGCGGTTGCCAGAAGCAGCATCTGCTGCCATTGCTCCTGCTGGCTTTGCTGGGTCTGCTGTAACAGCAGCCTGTTGGTCTCTTGCTGTTGCTGCTGCAACTAGACCAGGTGTTTCAGCAGGTCCTCCATTTGTTCTGGTGATGCTTACTGGCTTGCCTCAGACTTAACCCAGGACACGCAATTCTTCCTGTAGCAATCTCACGTCTCTGCTGGGAACGCTGCCCGCACGTATCGCACCAATTGTAGGGGTTGTACTCACTCTGGTGCATCAGGAGGAAGACAGGAGGCTTGTTCCTTTAAACTTTCGTGTGGATTTATTGCTTCATAAACCCATAAGCAAAACAGAAAACAAACAGCCTTTAGATCAGGCAAAGAAAATACAAATGTCCATAGCAGGGCTCTGTTCTGCCAGGCCTGTGGGCACACAGGCTGGGGTAGTGTCCAGTATTCTGGCTCGGTCTGGAGCCAAACACACAAAGGAGGACTTCTCCCTCCCAACATTCAAACCATGTGCCAAACAACAGGCTCCATTATATAGGCTGTTAACCACACTACAATATGTTAGTTTGGAACTGTAGTGTACATCGAATTTGGCAGCTAGACAAGTTGTCGCTGTTTGCCGGCCGCTGCTACACCCAGCATAGTACAAGTGAATGGGGTCACTTTGTGGCCTATATGGTACTGTAACAAGCAAGTCTCCAAAAGCTATATCCAGTTGGATTTTTTGCAACTTGCTTGACTTTGTTGTGGTGTCTTGTGGGTTGCAGTGTGATATTTATCTTATCCCTTGTACTTATAATAGGAGAACTGAATTAGTTGGTGTAAATTTTACATATGGCAGTAAGGCCAGAGCTTTTAACAGTAGCAATCATAGAAATATTTCCTAGAACTGCTTCTTAAGGTCATATTCACACAGCCTGGTTTCACTTTGTCATTTATTTTCAGGACGGAAGAAAAGTTCTGCATTCAGAATTTTTCCTTTTCTTCTATAAACAGAACACCCAAACGGAAACTAGACAACCCCCTATAAATCAATGGGCCCTCACGGTTTCCATCTGAAACAGGAATGCACAGTATATTATTTCCATTTTTCTCTTAATAAGACCAAACAGTTAAAATGGAATCTGTCAGTAGGATCAGCCCTGATACCTTGATATCTGTGATCTGATGTCTTATTCCAGAGAAATACACATTTTTCTTAATATGTAAATAAGCTGTTCCAAGCTATGTGCCGGACACTGATCTACATGAGAATCTCCAGAGCTTATTTTAAATGAAAGAGTTACCAGTGTGAGACAAGTAAATACTGACAGTCGTCTCTATTGATCTACATGTCTCATACTGGTAATACCCCCCTTTAATTTAACATAAATGCTGGAAGAAGACTCTTCGGGAGATCTGTGTTCTGACCATAGACCTTAACAGCTCATTTACATATGAAGAAAAAGGTGGACATCTCTGGAATAAGACATCACATTGCAGATATCATTAAATCATTTAATTAAATCATTTAATTAAGCTTCCTATGACCTACATGCCAATATAGACAGCTGAGGAGTAGAGATGGGTGAACCCGACTACTACTCCCATCAGCCTATGCCTGCTGTCACTGATAACAGCAAGAGAAAGCGCCGCTGATGGGTAAAACTGACAGATGCAGGCTGCAACACTCAGCTGTCAGATTTAGCAAGGCTGGTTATCAAGAATAGAGGGTCCCAATCCATTTTTTAAATTGTTTAAATAAATAATAAACAAAAAACGGCATGGGGTCCCCTCCATTTTGCCCTTTAGCCTGATAATACTGAAAGGTTATTGTGAAACAAGCGTTAATAAGAACACTCGTTCACCATTTATCTTTCAGTGTAAATGAAGCCCATAATCGACTCATTCCATTCTTTGATTGTGTAAAGCCATATTTATTAATGAATAAAAATTACATTTTATTACTTACATCTTTATACGTTCTGTCTAAATGCAGCTGAGCTTAATAATCTACCCATACTTTCACTTTGGCAAATATGAATTTTCAGCAGTTTTACTATCACAACAGACTGGATTAAAATGAGAGATAACACCTCCATATTATAGCAGATTATTCCCAGTTTTTTACTTTAATCATTTTACACAAATCATTTTAGAGTTTTATAATTAATGCATCCTGCATATAATAACATGCTCATGTGTTGAACATAATCTAAGCTTTTTTTTACAAAAGGAAAAAAATTACCATATGTAATGCGGTATCATGTGAATGATTACTGTTACAGCGTTTAAAAGTCCTGAAGGGTTTCCTTGTTAAGACAACTCCATTTTAAATTCCTCTGTTCTGACCCGACTTTGTCTAGTTATTTTTATTTATTTATATCTGACTTAATAGTTATACATTTTTATTTGCTAAGAATAGTTCTTAAATTGATCTATAGACAACATATAGGGATACACCCTTGTGAATGTGAGAAACAGAATATTTCAATGCAGGGGGTCATGGGGAAAAACAAATTGTGCAATTACCACTCTACTTAACCATTAAAACAGCCTTTATTCATTAAATATAAAAACATGAAACAAAGAATAAAAAAGCAAGGTTGCCTGCATAAGGAATACATTAGGTAATTATATCAGATTAACCTCATGGATAACATATTCTTATCTAACTGTGTATAAAGAGGTAACAAAACCAACATAGTGGCTTTCTAGATGCTATGTCAAATGCAAAATCCAAGTAACTATGTTGATAATCAGTTAAGGTAAAAAGAGGCAGCTATGTAAGTGGATTTATTAAATGTAAAAATGCATGAACTGGTATAGCAGCCAAATGGAAAGTGCTATGCAGATATGTATAGTACAAATCTGTCTGTAAAATGAACAAGTACATCAGATAGTGTTATCACTACTACATCAAGCAAAACAGAGTTCCTGTGCTGCAAGTAATATAAAAGAAGGGAATAAGCCAAAGTAAATAAATCATACTAATAGTAATTGCATAGTGCAAACAATAAGGCAAAGTATACACATCAGGTGTTTGGGCTGGTTCAAGTTAGTGATACATAGTGTTAAACATTAGAATAAACAATTCATGTGGCGTGTTGGCAAATAAAGGGCTTACCTAGTGATGTCCAGAGCCCCAAAGCGCGTTTCACCGTGTTTCCTCAGAGTTTATGTGTAGGGATTGGAAAAGATGGTGGGCTTAAATACATAGTGCTGACCAATGGCCAAAACGAGTCTTACATCCTGGTGCATGAAGTTTTGAAATTCTTGGTGGTCACGATTGGGGTGCATGACAAGCAATATAGCATAAGGTCCCCTTCCTGTCTCCGGTCTGTGGGATGCAAGCCAGTTATACCTTTAATTATCAACCTGTTTAACCTGGATAAGACCCTATTGTTCTTTTGCATTTGCTTACAGCATCTTTTGTATTGAAGTATCCATTGTGTCCATGAAATCGTTTAGGTAAACGAAAAAAATCTCAGTAATCTTTCATAAAGTGTGCAATGTAAAGAGAGATTGTTTGCAAGTAGAAATTCAAATTCTAAATAGGTACCGTACCGGCTTTCAGTGATTGGTTGATCATGTTCCGATGCAATTGTTCATTAGCAGTTGGAGCAGTGGAATAAGAACACAATTTTACTGTTATTTCAAATTCTACTGTTCATATAAATCGTGAAATTGATTAACAAACAATTTGTCACTAATTCAATGACATTTTCTTTGTATAGTATCAAAGGAATGTTTGTGCAATACTTTATAAATTCTTATATTGGAAATAATTAGTATCACTGATGGGACAGTTATCTGTCTGTGTGATCACAGTGCACCATGTTCGATGTTGCAATGTAGTGATCACCATTCAACCATTTCATTCACGATTCTCATCCTGTATAAACATTTGTCTGAAAATGTTTGCTATATTTGACACATATTAAATGGAGTCTGTCAGCTCTGAAATCAGTATGCTTCTTCTCAAAATTTTGCCTGAAAACTTAGCACTGTCAATCAATGCCGTATTGGCTGAGCTACTGCACAAAACTGCCGAAAGAAGAGTTCTCCAGACTACACGGTGCCACCAACCGTGCTCCAAAAACTCAATTTGCTTAAGAAGTTAGAATAGAAATAAAGAATATTTTCTCTAAAATTAACCAAAGGAATGGCTCCTGTTAGCCAAATGTTCCCAACAAGGACCTGTGCTCACTGTGGAATTGATTTTGGAGAGGACACTTCTATTCAATACAAAAAGTGCAATCAACTTCCAAAGCCCTATTTTATAGTTATTATTCCTCCAATGCTTACATAGCATCGGTGCGTTGCATAGATTCCAAGTCACCCACAGCAGTTCCTGTTCCTGGTGGTGCTCACAATCTAAAGCCTAGTTCACACTTACGATTAGTTGTATATTACAAAGCTACAAGTCTTCCTCAACACAAAAACAAATGGGTGGCTGTATTCCTTATTAGTTAAAAGGGATCCTATCACTAACATATTTTGTAATAATTAAAACCATATAGTCATACATATTTTTTCTGATTGTAAATTTATTTATGTTATTTTCTATATATGATTATAGGGTAGTCATCACCCTTGAGATTTGGTTAATAGCATTTAAGGATATTCACGCATGGACCATAGATAGTGATACACAGGCTCTGACTTATTATCTTGTATAGCAGAGGCTTCTAGACTTGTTCTGATCTGGGCAAAGGTCATTGTGAAGGGAGTATGAGGAGCTGAGCTGTGACCATCACCTAATGGGTATAGCGTTATCTGCTATATATATAGAGGTGTTATCTGTCATCTTAAGCCAGCCTGTTGTGATAAACTGCTGAAAATTCATATTTACCAAAGTGAAAGTATGGGTATATTATTAGGCTCAGCTGCTTTCATACAGAACCTATAAAGATGTAAGTAATAAAATGTAATTTTTATTAATTAATAAATACGGCTTTACACAATCAAAGAATGGAATGAGTCGATTATGGGCTGGATTTACACTGAAAGATAATGGTCAACAAGTGTTCTTAACAACACTTGTTTCACGATAACCTTTCAGTATTATCAGGCTAAAGGGCAAAATGCTCGCTCATCGGGTGAAATTATTTTTTGTGCAGCGCAAAAGATCATTGTTCTTGGTGATGGATCATCCCATGTAAATAAGACTCCTACTGCTGAGAAAGTGCAGCAGCCTATGTGCACTGAGCGATCTATTACAGTTCACTCGGTGCACTTCAGTTACTTAGATCTCACTGCATAAACTGGCTATTAAACAACCTCCAATTTGTAAAGGTTTACTAATCAACAGTCTCTTTTTGACGCCGGTCGGTCCATGTCAACAGACCCTTAGCGATCATCGAAAATTGCAAAATTCTGGCATTTAAACTCATGGAGCAAGCTGGAAGGTTTATGGTCCAGTTATGATCAAAGCTGGACTGCTGACCTTCTTTCTTGCTCTATCATTTAATGATGGACACATTCCCTTTAAGAAGCAGTTCTAAGAAATATATTCTAGGAAATAAAGCACATGCTACTTTATCATTTATTTTTAACTATATTTTTGTGGATAAACTAACACTAACTACGTCACATTAGCCTAAGTTAGCAATAACAAAATCAAATTCTCACAGTCTCAGAAAAGCTCTGCTCCCTTCCTCCCTGCCTCTTGTCATTCTAATTACAAACTCTGTTTGCTTATTCTACCCCCATATCTGCCAGAAAAGGGCCAGCTTGAGGTCTTCAATGTTTAAAAAAAGAAACTTGGTCTCTAGAGTATGTTTCCATGGACTCAATAGAGCGCAGTGAAGCTGTATATTTAGTGTATACAGTATATTTTCTCTTTTTCTATCATTAAAACAACCAAAAACTTCAGAATAAATTGTATCCATATAAACAGATTATTAGCCACATGCTTTACGAAGAACCTCTTCCTAAATCCCATAGGCCTTGTTTTATTTTTATAGCATTAGATTCTTTCCTTTCTACAAAAAGACTTTCACATGGGCTGCACCGATTTCCCAGAAACTGCTACTTACATTTAAAGAGAGTTTATTCTAGGGCTGGTTATACACCTTATCTTACTCTTTGGTACTGTGTGTTGTACACTCCTTAAAGTGCGCATTATATGCACAGTACACAGTAGCAATCAAATAATAGCAATTTAAAAGGAAAGGGCCATCAGATAATGGCCAATTGTTTAAATCAGGCTTTATGTATTTTTTTTACTTTTTGGTAATGTTTTTTTCTCTATTTCACAACCAGTTTTAAAAACAAAAAAAATGAAATATTGTAATTTTTCATACTAGACAGTGGGGCTTTTTTTTAGCCTTTAGCTTCCTGTTGTTTTAGGAAACAACACATGTACAGTGGCCACAATGAACGGACTCCAACCCTATCTTTTGTATTAATGTAACTATTGAGGGTGAACAAGGGTCATTGTGAATGAAGAGGGAGCAGGGTCAGGTGCAACATTGCCTAGTGTGATTGGTGGATCATGTGTATTAGGCAATGTATAGAGGTGTTAGCTGTCATTGCAATCCTGCTTCAGATGAAAGGAGCTTGCTCAAAACTTTTTCTGAAAGGACAGGAGTCTTAGTTGTTTCAAGTGTGTTGTTATAAAACACAACAAATGCCTGCACTGGCTTGGGGTCTGTTGACTGACATTTGATTGTGTGTTAGAAATAAGTCAAAAGAGTGGTCCAAAAATTGGAGGTTTATTCTCAAGTTGTCTTTTGAGCAGCTCATAATTCCGCAGTCTCCTTCTCCTTGGTGTCTGGGATGGGCTTTCCTCCTTGAGTGACATTTCTGGTGAGTAGCAGAGCAGTAGCAAAAGGGTAAGTTCACACAGGACGTTTTTGATGCTTTTTTTTTCTGCAGAAAATCCTGATTTCTTGCCAGGAAAAAAACATCCCCATAATGCAGGGTTAGGTGTGTTTTTTGGTGTGTTTTTCATCACGTTTTTGGTGCAGTTTCTTCATGCGTTTTTTTGTCTCTTTAAGCATGGATTACTGCGTGGGACACTTGTTATATTGGACTGCGTCGGAACAGGGAGTATTTGTGTTGGTTTATTATTTTTATTTTTATTACAGGAGATTGAGGGCGTTGCATGGATTACCTGAATAATAAAATGGTATAACTGTGTGGAGTTTTATTTCATTAAAGGACTTTATTTTGGCTGTGTCTTTATTTATATGTAACAACTATAGGAATAGTAATGGATGCGTGTCTTATAGACGCCTCTCCATTACTAAGCCGTGGGCTTAATGTCACTGGTGACATTAACCCCACAAATATTCCCCCGCTTGCCACCGCTACAGAGCAAGTGGGAAGAGACGGGCAAAGCGCCAGAATTGGCGCATCTAATAGATGGGGGGCCTATATCAATGGCCCCTTACCAGCCTGAGAATACCAGCCCCTAGCTGTGAGCTTTAACAAGGCTGGTTGTTAAAAATGGGGGGGGTCCCATGCCATTTTTTAAAATTATTTATTTAAATCATTTTTTAAAAAAAGCATGAGGACCCCTCTATTCTTGATAACTAGCCTTGCTGAAGCTAACAGCTGGGGGTTCGAGCCTCCAGCTGTGAGTTTTGTCTGGCTAGTTATCAAAAATAGGGGGGAACCCACGCCGTTTTTTATTATTTATTTATAGCGCAGGAGCAGCAGATGAAAACTCCCATCTGTCCCTCCTGCTGTCACTATAATTAGCATTAGCAGGTGTCAGGTGAAAAACCCTGAAAAAATGCTGAAAGAAGTGACATGCTCTATTGCTATGATCTGGTGACCTTGGAGCCGCATGAAACTTTCTCTGGAGATGGTGGAACCTGTACTGACCGCAATGCTGAACTAACACCGCAACTAGAAGTAGCCGTGGGGTGTGCCTAACACTCCCTAGACACCTCGACACAGCCGGAAGACTAAATACCCCTATAGATGGAAATGGGAATGCTATCTTGCCTCAGAGCAGACCCCCAAAGGATAGGCAGCCCCCCACAAATAATGACTGTGAGTAGGAGAAGAATAGACACACGCAGGTAGAAAACAGGATTTAGCAGAAGAGGCCACTCTAGCTAAATAGGAAAGGATAGGACAGATAACTAGGCGGTCAGTATTAAAACCCTTCCAAAAATATCCACAGCAGATAATACAAAAAGTTCCACAATCTAACTAAAGACATGGAATGTATATCTGCCACTCCAGAGAATCCAGCAAGACTGAGAAAATACTGACACAATCTAAGCTGGACAAGAAAACACAAAGAATAGCACTGAATTGTGAAGTACACAACATGTGTGCCACAAGGAAAAAGAACCAGACACTTATCTTTGCTGGTTTGGCAGAAAGGCAGGAGGAACCAGGCAGAGGTCCTACACCTCCCACCAACAATTGACAACTGGCAAGGACTAATGAATCCTGCACGCCTAAATACCCCAGTCAGATCTGCAATCAGCAGATACACCTGACCAGGGCTGCAACTCAGGGGCAACAGCATTACCACCTACAACCACCAGAGGGAGCCCAAAAGCAGAATTCACAACAGTACCCCCCCTTGAGGAGGGGTCACTGAACCCTCACCAGAGCCCCCAGGCCGAACAGGACGAGCCAGATGAAAAGCATGAACCAAATCAGCAGCATGGACATCAGAAGCAAAACCCCAAGAATTATCCTCCTGGCCATAACCCTTCTCGAAAAACGAGAATCCAAAATCTTCTCAACCACATACTCCAACTCCCCATCAACCAACACGGGGGCCGGAGGATCAACAGAGGGAACAACGGGCACTACATATTTCCGCAATAAAGATCTATGGAAGACATTATGGATAGCAAAAGAGGCCGGAAGCGCCAATCGAAAAGACACCGGATTAATAATCTCAGAAATCCTATAAGGACCAATAAACCGAGGCTTAAACTTAGGGGAAGAGACCTTCATAGGAACATGATGGGAAGACAACCAAACCAAATCCCCAACCCGAAGCCGGGAACCAACACACCGACGATGGTTAGCAAAACGTTGAGCCTCCTCCTGAGACAACACCAAATTGTCCACCACATGAGCCCAAATCTGCTGCAACCTGTCAACCACAGAATCCACACCAGGACAGTCAGAAGGCTCAACCTGCCCAGAAGAAAAACGAGGATGAAAACCAAAATTACAAAAAAAAGACGAAACCAAAGTAGCCGAACTAGCCCGATTATTAAGGGCAAACTCGGCCAATGACAAAAAGGCCACCCAATCATCCTGATCGGCAGACACAAAGCATCTCAAATAAGTCTCCAAAGTCTGATTAGTTCGCTCGGACTGGCCATTTGTCTGAGGATGGAATGCAGAAGAAAAAGATAAATCAATGCCCATTCTAGCACAAAAGGCCCGCCAAAACCTAGAAACAAACTGGGAACCTCTGTCGGACAAAATATTCTCCGGAATACCATGCAAACGAACCACATGCTGAAAAAACAACGGAACCAACTCTGAAGAGTAAGGCAATTTAGGCAAAGGCACCAAATGAACCATCTTAGAAAACCGGTCACAAACAACCCAGATAACCGACATCCTCTGGGAAACCGGAAGATCAGAAATAAAATCCATAGAAATATGCGTCCAGGGCCTCTCAGGGACCGGCAATGGCAAAAGTAACCCACTAGCACGGGAACAACAAGGCTTGGCCCGCGCACAAGTCCCACAGGACTGCACAAAAGAACGCACATCACGTGACAACGAAGGCCACCAAAAGGACCTACCAACCAAATCTCTGGTACCAAAAATACCAGGATGACCAGCCAACACAAAACAGTGAACCTCAGAAATCACTCTACTAGTCCATCTGTCAGGAACAAACAATTTCCCCACAGGACAGCGGTCAGGTCTATCAGCTTGAAATTCCTGAAGAACCCGCCGTAAATCAGGGGAAATGGCAGAAAGGACCACCCCTTCTTTCAGAATGCCGACCGGTTCAAGGGCCTCAGGAGAATCAGGCAAAAAACTCCTAGAAAGGGCATCAGCCTTAATATTCTTAGAACCCGGAAGATACGAAACCACAAAATCAAAACGGGAAAAAAACAAGGGCCATCGAGCCTGTCTAGGACTCAGCCGTTTGGCAGACTCGAGGTAAATCAAATTCTTATGATCGGTCAGGACCACAATACGGTGCTTAGCTCCCTCAAGCCAATGTCGCCACTCCTCAAACGCCCACTTCATAGCCAACAACTCCCGATTGCCGACATCATAATTGCGTTCAGCAGGCGAAAACTTGCGGGAGAAGAAGGCACACGGTTTCATCAAAGAACCAACAGAATCCCTCTGAGACAAAACGGCCCCTGCCCCAATCTCAGAAGCATCAATCTCAACCTGAAACGGAAGAGAAACATCTGGTTGGCGCAACACCGGAGCAGAAGGAAATTGGCGTTTAAGCTCCTGAAAGGCAGAGACAGCTGCAGAGGACCAATTCGCCTCATCAGCGCCTTTTTTCGTCAAATCAGTCAAGGGTTTAACCATGCTGGAGAAGTTAGCAATGAAACGGCGATAAAAATTTGCAAAACCCCAAAATTTCTGAAGGCTCTTCACGGATGTGGGTTGAATCCAATCATGAATGGCCTGAGCCTTAACCGGATCCATCTCCATAGATGAGGGAGAAAAAATAAAGCCCAAAAAAGAAACCTTCTGCACCCCAAAGAGACACTTAGACCCCTTCACAAACAAAGCATTGTCACGAAGGATCTGAAATACCATCCTGACCTGTTCCACATGAGACTTCCAATCATCGGAAAAAATCAAAATATCGTCCAAATATACAATCAAGAATTTATCAATATAAGTCCGGAAGATAACATGCATGAAAGATTGAAAAACAGATGGAGCGTTCGTGAGCCCGAATGGCATCACAAGGTATTCAAAATGGCCTTCGGGCGTATTAAACGCAGTTTTCCATTCATCACCCTGCTTAATACGAACAAGATTATATGCCCCCCGAAGGTCAATCTTAGTAAACCAACTAGCCCCCTTAATCCTAGCAAACAAATCGGAAAGCAATGGTAAAGGGTATTGAAACTTGACTGTGATCTTATTCAAGAGGCGATAATCAATACAAGGTCTCAAGGAGCCATCCTTCTTAGCAACAAAAAAACCCCTGCTCCTAACGGTGAAGAAGATGGCCGAATATGCCCTTTCTCCAAAGACTCCTTAACATAACTCCGCATGGCGGTATGTTCAGGCACAGACAGGTTGAAAAGTCGACCCTTAGGAAACTTACTGCCTGGAATCAAGTCAATAGCACAATCACAGTCCCTGTGCGGTGGAAGGGAACTGGACTTGGGCTCATCGAATACATCCTGAAAATCAGACAAAAACTCTGGAATTTCAGAAGAGGAAGGAGAGGAGATTGACATCAAAGGAACATCATTATGAACCCCCTGACAACCCCAACTAGTCACAGACATAGATTTCCAATCCAATACAGGATTATGTACCTGCAACCACAGGAAACCCAGCACGATAACATCATGCAAATTATGCAACACCAGAAATCGACAATCTTCCTGATGGGCTGGCGTCATGTGCATGGTCACCTGTGTCCAAAACAGAGGCTTATTTTTAGCCAAAGGTGTAGCATCAATCCCCCTTAAAGGAATAGGGTTCTGCAAAGGCTGCAAGGGAAAACCACAACGCTCGGCAAACTCAAAATCCATTAAGTTTAAGGCGGCACCTGAATCCACAAACGCCATGACAGAGAATGATGACAATGAGCAAATCAAGGACACCGATAACAGAAATTTAGGTTGTACAGTACTGATGGTAGCGATCCTCTTTGTCCGCTTAGGGCAGACTGAAATGACATGAGAAGCGTCGCCACAATAATAACACAACCCATCCTGACGTCTGAATCCTTGTCGTTCCGTTCTAGACAAAATCCTATCACACTGCATTGGCTCAGGAATTGGCTCTGAGGACGACGCCACAGCGCGCACAGTTCTATGCTCCCGCAAGCGCCGATCAATCTGAATGGCCAGAGACATAGAATCACTCAGACCGGAAGGCTTCGGAAACCCCACCATAACATCTTTAACGGATTCAGAAATAATAATAATCTTTATTTTTTATTTTTATATAGCGCTAACATATTCCGCAGCGCTTTACAGGTTGCACACATTATCGTCGCTGTCCCCGTTAGGGCTCACAATCTAAATTCCCTATCAGTATGTCTTTGGAGTGTGGGAGGAAATCGGAGTGCCCGGAGGAAACCCACGCAAACACGGAGAGAACATACAAACTCTTTCCAGATGTTGTCCTTAGTGGGGCTTGAACCCAGGACTCCAGCGCTGCAAGGCTGCTGTGCTAACCACTGTGCCACCGTGCTGCCCATCAGATAGACCCTTTCTGAAAATTGCCGCCAAAGCATCATCATTCCATTAAGTCAACACAGACCATTTTCTACATTTCTGACAAAACAATTCTGCCACCTCTTGACCCTGAGACAGGGCCAACAAGGTTTTCTCCGCTTGATCTACAGAATTAGGTTCATCATATAATAAACCTAAAGCCTGAAAAAAGGAATCTACATTAAGCAAGGCCGGATTCCCAGATTCCAGGGAAAATGCCCAATCCTGTGGATCACCACGCAGCAGGGAGATGACAATTTTAACCTGCTGAATGGAATCACCGGAGGATCGCGGTCTCAGAGCAAAAAACAATTTACAATTATTTTTAAATCCAAAAAATGTGGACCTATCACCAAAAAACAAATCAGGAGTAGGAATCTTCGGTTCTAAAGCTGGAGTCTGAACAATATTATCAGAAATACCCTGTACTCTAGCAGCAAGCTGGTCTACACGTTAAGCTAATTCCTGAACATCCATGCTGGCACAAGACTCCTCAGCCACCCATAAATAAAGAGGGAAAAAAAGACAAAACAGACTGCAGAAAAAAAAATGGCTCAACACTTTTCTTCCCTTCTTCTGAGATGCATTTAACTCATTATGGGCCAGTTGTACTGTTATGATCTGGTGACCTTGGAGCTGCATGAAACTTTCTCTGGAGACGGTGGAACCTGTACTGACCGCAATCCTGAACTAACACCGCTACTAGAAGTAGCCGTGGGGTGTGTTGTGAATTAGACTTTTCGGCTCCCTCTTGTGGCCACTAGTGGTATGACTCTGGGATTGTCTTTTTTCTGTTTGGCACTCACCTGGGTCGTTAGTCCAGGGGTGTCGCTATATTAACTTCCTGGATCCTTAGTCCAGTGCCTGGCATCGTTGTAATCAGATTCTTCTGTTGCTCCTGTCTGCTGGTCCTGGCTCTTGCAAAATTAAGCTAAGTCTTGCTTCTTTGTTTTTTGAGTTACTCGCTTTGCTACTATTTTTGTCCAGCTTGTACTAAATGTGATTCTGACCTTGCTGGAAGCTCTAGGGGGCTGGTGTTCTCCCCCCGGCCGTTAGACGGTTCGGGGGTTCTTGAATATCCAGCGTGGATATTTTAATAGGGTTATTGCTGACCATATAAGTCATCTTACTATATTCTGCTATTAGCTAGTGGGCCTCTCTTTGCTAAATACCTAGCTCATTCTTATGTTTGTCTTTTCCTCTTACCTCACCGTTATTATTTGTTGGGGGCTTGTATCCAACTTTTGGGGTCTTTTCTCTGGAGGCAAGAAAGGTCTTTCTTTTCCCTTCTAGGGTTAGTTAGTTCTCCAGCTGGCGCGAGACGTCTAGAACCAACGTAGGCACGTTCCCCGGCTGCTTCTATTTGTGGTGCTAGGATTAGATATATGGTCAGCCCAGTTACCACTGCCCTATGAGCTGGTTTTTTGTGTTTGCAGACTTGGTATTTATTCCTGAGACCCTCTGCCATTGGGGTCATAACAGTATGCCAGGCCTACATTGAATGTTTAATGCATTGCAGAAGTGGGATATAAGAAAGGAAATTCTGAATTTTTTTTTTTTTTCCTCTCTTCCTCCCCTTTACCTCTGAGTGGCTTGAGCTTGCTGCAGACATGAATGTCCAGGCCTTGATTACAAGTGTGGACCAGCTTGCTGCTCGTGTGCAAAGCATACAAGATTTTGTTACCAGTAGTCCTATGTCTGAATCTAAAATACCTATTCCTGAACTGTTTTCTGGAGACCGATTTAAGTTTAGGAATTTCAGGGATAATTGTAAATTGTTTCTATCCCTGAGACCCCGTTCATCTGGAGACTCAGTTCAGCAAGTTAAAATTGTTATCTCTTTTTTACGGGGCGACCCTCAGGATTGGGCCTTCTCGCTAGCGCCAGGAGATCCGGCATTGGCAAATATTGATGCATTTTTTCTGGCGCTCGGATTGCTTTACGAGGAACCCAATCTTGAGGTTCAGGCAAAAAAAGCCTTGCTGGCTATTTCTCAGGGCCAGGATGAAGCTGAAGTGTATTGCCAAAAATTTCGGAAATGGTCCGTGCTTACTCAGTGGAATGAGTGTGCTCTGGCCGCAAACTTCAGAAATGGCCTTTCTGAAGCCATTAAGAATGTGATGGTGGGTTTCTCCATTCCTACAAGTCTGAATGATTCCATGGCGCTGGCTATTCAAATTGACCGGCGTTTGCGGGAGCGCAAAACCGCTAATCCTCTGGTGGTGTTGTCTAAACAAACACCTGATTTGATGCAATGTGATAGAATTCAGACCAGAAATGAGCGGAAAAATCATAGACGTCAGAATGGGTTGTGTTTTTACTGTGGTGATTCTACACATGTTATATCAGCATGCTCTAAACGCCTAACAAGGGTTGTTAGTCCTGTCGCCATTGGTAATTTGCAACCTAAATTTATTTTGTCTGTGGCTTTAATTTGCTCATTGTCCTCCTACCCTGTTATGGCGTTTGTGGATTCAGGTGCTGCCCTGAGTCTTATGGATCTGTCGTTTGCCAAGCGCTGTGGTTTTGTTCTTGAGCCGTTGGTTAATCCTATTCCTCTGAGGGGTATTGATGCTACGCCATTGGCGGAAAATAAACCGCAGTTTTGGACACAGGTAACCATGTGCATGACTCCTGAACATCGGGAGGTGATTCATTTTCTTGTTCTGCATAAGATGCATGATTTGGTCGTTTTGGGGTTGCCATGGTTACAGACTCATAATCCAGTCTTGGATTGGAAGGCAATGTCTGTGTCAAGTTGGGGCTGTCAGGGTATTCATGGTGATTCCCCGCCGGTGTCTATTGCTTCCTCTACTCCTTCGGAAGTTCCTGAGTATTTGTCTGATTATCAGGATGTGTTCAGCGAGTCCAGGTCCAGTGTTCTGCCTCCTCATAGGGACTGTGACTGTGCCATAGATTTGATTCCAGGTAGCAAATTTCCTAAGGGAAGACTATTTAATCTGTCTGTACCTGAGCATACCGCAATGCGTTCGTATATCAAGGAATCTCTGGAGAAGGGGCATATCCGTCCTTCCTCTTCCCCTCTTGGTGCGGGATTTTTTTTTGTGGCCAAGAAGGACGGATCTTTGAGACCTTGTATTGACTATCGGCTTTTGAATAAAATCACTGTTAAATTTCAGTATCCTTTGCCTCTGTTGTCAGACTTGTTTGCCCGAATTAAAGGTGCCAAGTGGTTCACCAAGATAGATCTTCGTGGTGCGTACAACCTTGTGCGCATTAAGCGAGGAGATGAATGGAAAACCGCGTTTAATACGCCCGAAGGTCATTTTGAGTACTTGGTGATGCCTTTTGGGCTCTCTAATGCTCCTTCAGTGTTTCAGTCCTTTATGCATGATATTTTCCGGAAGTATCTGGATAAATTTATGATCGTTTATCTGGATGATATTCTGGTTTTTTCTGATGACTGGGACTTGCATGTAGAGCAGGTCAGGATGGTGTTTCAGGTTTTGCGTGAGAATGCTTTATTTGTTAAGGGCTCAAAGTGTCTCTTTGGAGTACAGAAGGTTCCCTTTTTGGGGTTTATTTTTTCCCCTTCTGCGGTGGAGATGGACCCAGTCAAGGTCCGTGCTATTCATGATTGGACTCAACCCACTTCAGTTAAGAGTCTTCAGAAGTTCTTGGGTTTTGCTAACTTCTACCGTCGTTTTATTGCTAATTTTTCTAGCATTGCTAAACCTTTGACGGATATGACCAAGAAAGGTTCTGATGTTGCTAAATGGGCTCCTGCAGCCGTGGAGGCTTTCCAGGAGTTGAAGCGCCGATTTACTTCGGCGCCTGTTTTGTGCCAGCCTGATGTCTCACTTCCCTTTCAGGTTGAAGTGGATGCTTCTGAGATTGGGGCAGGGGCCGTTTTGTCACAGAGAGGCCCTGGTTGCTCTGTGATGAGACCTTGTGCCTTTTTCTCGAGGAAGTTTTCGCCTGCTGAGCGGAATTATGATGTTGGCAATCGGGAGTTGTTGGCCATGAAGTGGGCATTTGAGGAGTGGCGTCATTGGCTCGACTGTGCTAAGCATCGTGTGGTGGTCTTGACTGATCACAAAAATTTGATGTATCTCGAGTCTGCTAAATGCCTGAATCCTAGACAGACCCGCTGGTCATTGTTTTTCTCCTGTTTTGACTTTGTGGTCTCGTATTTACCAGGTTCAAAGAATGTGAAGGCTGATGCTCTTTCAAGGAGCTTTGTGCCTGACTCTCCGGGAGTCGCAGAACCAGTTGGTATTCTTAAAGAGGGAGTTATCTTGTCAGCCATTTCTCCGGATTTGCGACGTGTGTTGCAGAGATTTCAGGCTGGTAGACCTGACTCTTGTCCACCTGACAGACTGTTTGTTCCTGATAAGTGGACCAGCAGAGTCATTTCCGAGGTTCATTCTTCGGTGTTGGCAGGGCATCCGCGAATTTTTGGCACCAGAGATCTGGTGGCTAGGTCCTTTTGGTGGCCTTCCTTGTCACGGGATGTGCGGTCGTTTGTGCAGTCCTGTGGGACTTGTGCTCGAGCTAAGCCTTGCTGTTCGCGTGCCAGCGGGTTGCTCTTGCCCTTGCCTGTCCCGAAGAGGCCTTGGACACACATTTCCATGGATTTCATTTCAGATCTCCCGGTGTCTCAGGGCATGTCTGTCATCTGGGTGGTATGTGATCGCTTTTCTAAGATGGTCCATTTGGTACCTTTGCCTAAGCTGCCTTCCTCTTCCGATCTGGTTCCTGTGTTCTTTCAGAATGTGGTTCGTTTACACGGCATTCCTGAGAATATTGTGCCTGACAGAGGATCCCAGTTTGTTTCCAGGTTCTGGCGATCCTTTTGTGCTAGGATGGGCATTGAGTTGTCGTTTTCGTCTGCCTTTCATCCTCAGACTAATGGACAAACGGAGCGAACTAATCAGACTCTGGAGGCTTATTTGAGGTGTTTTGTTTCTGCGGATCAGGATGATTGGGTGACCTTCTTGCCGTTGGCTGAGTTTGCCCTTAATAATCGGGCTAGTTCCGCTACATTGGTTTCGCCATTTTTCTGCAACTCTGGTTTGCATCCTCGTTTTTCCTCGGGACATGTGGAGCCTTCTGACTGTCCTGGGGTAGATTCTGTGGTGGATAGGTTGCAGCAGATCTGGAATCATGTGGTGGACAACTTAAAGTTGTCACAAGAGAAGGCTCAGCGTTTTGCCAACCGCCGCCGCGGTGTGGGTCCCCGACTTCGTGTTGGGGATTTGGTATGGCTGTCTTCTCGATTTGTTCATATGAAGGTCTCCTCTCCTAAATTTAAGCCTCGCTTCATTGGTCCTTACAAGATATTGGAAATCCTTAATCCTGTGTCCTTTCGCTTGGATCTTCCTGTGTCGTTTGCCATTCACAACGTGTTCCATAGGTCTTTGTTGCGGCGGTACGTTGTACCTGTGGTTCCTTCTGTTGAGCCTCCTGCTCCGGTGTTGGTTGAGGGCGAGTTGGAGTACGTGGTGGAGAAGATCTTGGATTCTCGTCTCTCCAGGCGGAGGCTTCAGTATCTGGTCAAGTGGAAGGGCTATGGTCAGGAGGATAATTCCTGGGTGGTTGCCTCTGATGTGCATGCGGCCGATTTAGTTCGTGCCTTTCACGCTGCTCATCTTGATCGCCCTGGTGGTCTTGGTGAGGGTTCGGTGACCCCTCCTTAAGGGGGGGGTACTGTTGTGAATTAGACTTTTTGGCTCCCTCTTGTGGCCACTAGTGGTATGTCTCTGGGATTGTCTTTTTTCTGTTTGGCACTCACCTGGGTCGTTAGTCCAGGGGTGTCGCTATATTAACTTCCTGGATCCTTAGTCCAGTGCCTGGCATCGTTGTAATCAGATCCTTCTGTTGCTCCTGTCTGCTGGTCCTGGCTCTTGCAAAATTAAGCTAAGTCTTGCTTCTTTGTTTTTTGAGTTACTCGCTTTGCTACTATTTTTGTCCAGCTTGTACTAAATGTGATTCTGACCTTGCTGGAAGCTCTAGGGGGCTGGTGTTCTCCCCCCGGCCGTTAGACGGTTCGGGGGTTCTTGAATATCCAGCGTGGATATTTTAATAGGGTTTTTGCTGACCATATAAGTCATCTTACTATATTCTGCTATTAGCTAGTGGGCCTCTCTTTGCTAAATACCTAGCTCATTCTTATGTTTGTCTTTTCCTCTTACCTCACCGTTATTATTTGTTGGGGGCTTGTATCCAACTTTTGGGGTCTTTTCTCTGGAGGCAAGAAAGGTCTTTCTTTTCCCTTCTAGGGTTAGTTAGTTCTCCGGCTGGCGCGAGACTTCTAGAACCAACGTAGGCACGTTCCCCGGCTGCTTCTATTTGTGGTGCTAGGATTAGATATATGGTCAGCCCAGTTACCACTGCCCTATGAGCTGGTTTTTTGTGTTTGCAGACTTGGTATTTATTCCTGAGACCCTCTGCCATTGGGGTCATAACAGGGGTGTGCCTAACACTCCCTAGACACCTCGACACAGCCGGAGGACTAAATACCCCTATAGATGGAAATGGGAATGCTATCTTGCCTCAGAGCAGACCCCCAAAGGATAGGCAGCCCCCCACAAATAATGACTGTGAGTAGGAGAAGAATAGACACACGCAGGTAGAAAACAGGATTTAGGAAAAGAGGCCACTCTAGCTAAATAGGAAAGGATAGGACAGATAACTAGGCGGTCAGTATTAAAACCCTTCCAAAAATATCCACAGCAGATAATACAAAAAGTTCCACAATCTAACTAAAGACATGGAATGTATATCTGCCACTCCAGAGAATCCAGCAAGACTGAGAAAATACTGACACAATCTAAGCTGGACAAGAAAACACAAAGAATAGCACTGAATTGTGAAGCACACAACATGTGTGCCACAGGGAAAAAGAACCAGACACTTATCTTTGCTGATTTGGCAGAAAGGCAGGAGGAACCAGGCAGAGGTCCTACACCTCCCAACAACAATTGACAACTGGCAAGGACTAATGAATCCTGCACGCCTAAATACCCCAGTCAGATCTGCAATCAACAGATACACCTGACCAGGGCTGCAACTCAGGGGCAACTGCATTACCACCTACAACCACCGGGGGGAGCCCAAAAGCAGAATTCACAACATTCTATGTCCAAAAAAACACAGCAAAGCACAAAATACTGATCACACAAAAACCCAATGTGTGTGCATGAGATTTCGGAAATCTCATAGGCTTTGCTGGTAATGGAAAATGGAGCTGAAAATTTGCATAAAAAGCAGCAAAAAAATGCAGCAAAAATGCCCTGTGTGAATTTACCCTAAGTGATACTATAAGGCTCAACACAAGTTCTGTTGTAACACATTCAGCAGTCACTGTTCGGAAGTGTACATTGCTATCACAGTATTCACATTCATAGATAATGGTATGAACATGTTCACACTCACACCAGGGAAACACGGCACCTACACAAAACTGAACTGGTCCCTGTACAGACTAGTAAGCCGCACAACTGAAAAACACCACATCGGACCTGGCTCTTTAAAAGGTTTCTCATACCTCCTGAGAAACCAGAGGAGAGGCGGCAACATACTGCCAACATTGGGAAAGGAAAGTGTGAGGAGAGATATGAGAACCCAAGGTGAGAAACTAAGACACATACAAATAAGGTGGTGGGGTGAAGGTTAAGGAGTAGTGATGAGCGAGTATACTCATTGCTGGGTTTTCCCGAGCAAGCTCGGGTGGTCTCTGAGTATTTGTGACTGCTCGGAGATTTAGTTTTTGCTGACACAGCTGCATGATTTACAGCTACTAGGCAGCCTGATTACATGTGGGGGTTGCTAGGGAATCCCCACATGTAATCAAGCTGTTTAGTAGCCGCAAATCATGCAGCTGCGGCAAGTAAAACTAAATCTCTGAGCAGTCACAAATACTAGGAGACCAGCCGAGCGTGCTTGGGAAAACCCGAGCAATGAGTATACTCGCTCATCACTATTAAGGAGTATCAAAAATAAAAGGAACAAGAAAGACCTTCCAAGAACGTAACAGTGGTAAAAGGAAAAGGTGCTGGGAGGGAAAGCAAACCAACTTTCAGCAAGAATACAACTGAAGTTTACTCAGGAAGGTAAACCCCTAAGATAAAGAGCTGGAGCTCCTAAGTCAGTGGTGGCAAACCTATGGCACGTGTGCCAGAGAGGGCACAAAGAGCCCTTAAGGTGGGCATGTGCACCATCTCCTCAGCACTAATGCCGCTACCACTCTCTTCAGCTCCCCCGCCATCTCGCTCATCACTAGCGCCATGGCCACTTTCCTCTGCATCAGGCTGCACACCATCCCAACAGACCATGCGCCCTACTATCAGTCTGTGCGCTAGCTGAGGAGAGTTATGGCGCTATTGCTCAGGAGATGGTGCACGTGCCCACAGGTAGGATTGTGATATATCAAGAGACCAGATCAGTGTTCAAATGGGCATAGGCGCAAGGATATTTTTTTTATGTGAGGCTATTATACTGTTTGGCGCACTATGTGGGCACATTATACAGTATGGAACACTATGTGGGGCCATTATACAGTATGGAGCATCATCTAGGGCTATTATACAGTATAGAGCATCATATGGGGCCATTATACAGTATAGAGCATCATGTGGGGCCATTATACAGTATGGAGCATCATGTGAGGCCATTATACTGTATGGAGCACTACATGAGGCCATTATATAGTATGGAGCCCTTTGTGAGGCCAATATACAGTATGGAGCATCATATGGGTCCATTATACAGTGTGAAGCATCATGTGGGGCCATTATACTGTATGGAGCATCATATGGGGCCAATATACAGTATAAAGCATCATGTGGAGTCATTATACAGCATGGAGCATCATGCAGGTCCATTATACAGAATGGAGCACCATGTACGGCCATTATACTGTATGGAGCACCATATAGGGCCATTATACATTATGGAGCACTACGTGAGGCCTATTGTACTGTATGAAGCACTATGATGGGCCATTATACCGTATGGAGCACTATGTGGGGCCATAACACTGTATGGAGGGCAATGCAGGGTCCTGTTATACTGTATGGAGCACTATGTGGGGCCCGTTATACTGTATGAAGGACTATGTCGAGCCATTGTACTGTATGGAGGACTTTTTGTGCCCATTATACTGTATGTAGAGCTGTGTGCGGATTACAGTTGGAGAATCATACTGTGATGAGGTCACTATTCTTTGCTGTAGGAATTTAGGGAGGAAAGTACAGTAGGATCATCCTACTGTGCATGTGAAGGAATTCACTGTGGGGTATCAAACTGTGTTTAGTAGTACTTTTGTTTGCATTATATTTTGTTTTAGTCAAGATTTTTTTATTCTTTGTTATTACATATTTAAATTAGGCCATTGATTAATATGCTTTTTACTGCTTTTATATAACATATTATAATATTCAACTATAATTCCAAAAGTTAAATGTTTTATTTGATAAGGAAAGCTTCCTCAATTGTAGAATTTTTTTTTAGAAAGAAGAAATATAAGCCAGCTCACCTGTGATGCATAAACCAAACCTCGGGAGCACGGACCCGCTGTGTCCAGGCATCTAAAGTCCAAAAAAGAAGAGAATGTCCAGCTTCACCGAATCCGTAAAAAAGAGTTTTCTTTATTCACAAACTTTAAACATAGAGGATACAGACTTCAGCACGAACCATATGGGTAAGAATCTCAACGCGTTTCTGGAGACTAAGCTCCCTTAATCATGAATTTTTTTTTAACAAATATTAAGGTTGGCCCGCAACATTGTGCAAGCTTTTAACTTTGGCCATCTGTGCATTTGAGTTTGACATCCCTGCCTTAAAAAAGTTATTCTCATCATGATAAAGTGTTACAATTGCAAAGAGGTTGTAAAAAACAAACAACTTTGCAATTTTACTTTTGATTAAAAATACTCTCCACTCTCAAGAACAGACCTCCACTGCAATCGGTGGCTAGTATCTTAGGCTTGGAGTGCAGGGCTTACAAGCTCTTTGCTATAGACTCTATAGCGCACTAATGTACGAGTTGTTTCTCTGATCTAAAACCTCAGTATTCAGGTTAAATTGCAGTCTTTGTGTTTTGCAATAAATAAATGGATTTTGGATTGCAGTTTGGGCGCTCGGTCTCTAAAAGGTTCGCCATCACTGTCCTAAAGATACATACTCCAAGAAATATAGCCAACAAGAAAGTAGAGAGAAAGGAAATAAAGCCCCACCTAGGACGTCATAGGGCAAACGAAATTGGGAAAATAGAAAACACCTGAAAAGGAGCAAACCAGGAAGGAAGAATAAGGACAAAAAAAAGAATCTGCATTTGGACAGGGTAGGAAAAGAGCCATAACTCAACAGGCAGAAGAACTGACCACGATGCAATAGGTCACCAGATCAAATCCCCAAACTGATCCTTGACAGTACTCCCCATTTTATGAGGGGCCAACGGACCCTCAGAAGCCCCAATTGTCCAACGTTGCTATTAAAACTATCTACGAGCAGATCTGCATGAAGATTCTCGTCTGAGGTTAGCATCTCTTTTGGCCCGTTCACTTGAAACCAAAAGACCCTTTTCAACCTCCCTCCAGACATTAATTAAATGGGAAGAACATCTCTCTGGCATAGAGGACTGTAGCCCTGAAAAGTTCCCAACTACTGGATGAAAACCCACGTAGCAAAAAAAGGCAAACTCTTGTCAAAGCAACAATGAAACGTGCATGGGGGTTATCGGTGGCAGGCTAGCTTCTCAGCTATTCACACGGGTAAGCTACTCTAGCAAATTTTCTTGCTCTATGTGGCTAATTGATGTGGAGAACCCAGAGAGACTATCCCAAACAATGCATTTGCTCTCTACCATATGTGGTTTTGTTTGCTGTAGTTTACACTTCATTGGCACTACCTTGTGCTCAATTTCTTACATTGACTGGAAATTATTGAACTTTGCTTGTCTAAGTATTTGGCTATGTATTACCTGTACTCTTCAGATTTGCTTGTCTGCTCATCGTTCCTTGTATTTCATCTTTTTGTATTTGTATTTATGTTTTAGAATTTTGTCTTTGTACCAATAAACATTTGTTGCATTTTTAAATAATCCTCTCTTCGGTGATTATGGCTTACTCCAATTTTTTGACTGTACATTATACTGTACTATATTATTATATAGGAGTATAAATAATACTTTAATAATATTATAATAAATCATTTTTAAAAACGATGTGGGGTCTCCTCCATTTTTGACAACCAGCCAAGCTAAAGCAGACAGCTGGAGACTGGTATTCTCAGACTGGTAAGTGGCCATGGATATTGCTTCCCTTCTGCTGCCTAAAAATAGCAGCCCGCAGCTGCTCCAAAAAAAGAGGATCTGTTAGATGTAGTTTAGGATACTCCCTTAACCCAATCCAATAAAGCCACATTCCCACTTTCAGTATTTGACATCAGTATTTGTAAGCCTAAATCAGGAGTGGATGAAAAATTCTGAAGTGGTGACAAGTTTCTATTATACTTTTCCTTTGTTCCATTTCTGACTTTGGCTTACAAATACTGAATGTGCAAATGAGGCCTCAGCGACACTCAATGTTACAAAGTGAGGCTGTTTTAATGAATCAGTCCAATAGTGTCTGAATGTAATCACAATCCTGAACAAAATCCACTATGACAAGATTAACCCTCCATCAGGCACACCTCTGGCACAAGTTCATGCACAGTGTGCCTGACACCTATATCTAATTATTTCAATTTCAGGACTCTAAAAGTAATCAGTGACCTTCATAGGAATGTATTAAAAGAGAGTAAAAAAAATCAGATGCCAAAAAAACACATTTAATAACCATAAAATTATTAAAACAAAAAGTACCAAATTTCTCAAATAGTCTTTAATTTTCACAACATAACTATTGCTAAACATTAAAATTAGGAAAAGAAGACTTAACCTCTTAGTGACAGAGCCAATTTGGTACTTAATGACCAAGCCAATTTTTACAATTCTGACCACTGTCACTTTATGAGGTTTTAGCTCTGGAACGCTTCAAATTATCCCACTGATTCTTGTTTTTTCGTGACATATTGTACTTCATGTTAGTGGTAAAATTTATTCGATATAACTTGCGTATATTTATGAAAAAAATTTAAATTTGGCAAAAATGTTGTAAATTTAGCAATTTTCAAACTTTTAATTTTTGTACACTTAAGTCAGAGAGAGTTGTCACACAAAATAGTTAATAAATAACACTTCCCACATGTCTACTTTGCATCAGCAAAATTTTGGAAACATTATTTGCTTTATAGGACGTTACAAGAGTTAAAAGTTGTCCAGCGATTTCTCATTTTTCCAACAAAATTTACAAAACCATTTATTTTAGGGACCACCTCATATTTGAAGTCAGTTTGGGGGTCAATATAACGGAAAATACCCAAAAGTGACACCATACTGAAAACTGCACCCCTCAAGGTGCGCAAAACCACATTCAAGAAGTTTATTAACCCTTCAGGTGCTTCACGAGAACTAAAGCAATGTGGAAGGAAAAAATTAGCATTTTACTTTTTTCACAAATTTTTTTTACTTTGGAACCATTTTTTTTTTCACAAGGGTATCAGGAGAAAATGGACCACAAAATGTGTTGAGCAACTTCTCCTGAGTACACCGATACCACATGTGTGGAGAAAAGCCACTATTCGGGTGCATGGCAGAGCTCAGAAGGGAGGGAGCACCTTTTGACTTTTTGAAAGCAAAATTGACTGGAATCAATGGTGGTGCCATGTTGCATTTGGAGACCCCCTGATGTACCTAAACAGTGGAACCCCCCAATTCTAACTCCAACCCTAACACCTAAGATACCCCTAATCCCAACCCTAGCCATATCCCTAACCACAACCCTAACCACAACACATCCCTAACCCTAATCCCAACCCTAGCCATAACCCTAACCACAAACCTAACCATAACACACCCCTAACCCTAATCCCAACCCTAACCGTAATCCCAACCATAACCACAACCCTAACCCTAGCCCAACCCTAACTTTAGCCCAACCCTAACCCTAACTTTAGCCCAACTCACTTTAGCCCAACTCTAACCCTAATGGAAAAATGTAAATACTTTTTTTTATTTTATTATTTTTACCTAACTAAGGGGGTGATAAGGGGCGTTTGATTTACTATTTTTTTGTATTTTGATTACTGTGATAGGGTCTATCACAGTGATCAAAATGAACAATAGGAAAAATTTCCTATTGCTACCAGGTGCCGGCCAGTCAATCACGGTGGACGCACTGCGCATGCGCCCGCTGTTTTCTCCAGGAAGAAGATTATGGCAGCCTGGGAGACTACATGGGGGTTGCAGGGACACCAGAGGTACCGGGGGGATCAGGGGACCCTATTTCTCTTTCCTCTTATGTGGGAGGAGAGGAGAGAGAAGTTAAAGGGAAAATCAGACTTTTTTTTTGCAGTCGCCGTTATACCGTTAATAACAGCGATCGCAACAGATAAATTCCAACTCTGGGGGTGCTATACACTTATTTCTCAGCGCTGTTAAAAAGCGGCGCTGAGGCATAAGTACCCTTAATTGCAGCCGTTAAAAGACGTATCAGCAGTCGATAAGGGGTTAATGGTAATGCACTTAGATGCTACTTGATTACTTTTCACTTAGATTCAGAGGTTACATGCTCATCAGAAGAAACACAGTTAAATTTAGAGAAGCAAGGCTGGCAGATCATATTTGCACGGGACAGGAAGATCGCGTTTTGACATTTTTTGCATTCATAACTTGACATCCTTTGACCATCAGTTGCAGCAGTGTAGATGGTGTATCTATGTCTAAGAGGGGGTGATTTTTCTCGATCATCTTTGGGATGAAATCTTTTCATCCGGTCTTGCAGGCTACCAACATTTACCAATGTTTTTAGGTAAATTCTTCTACCCAGTGGTTCCAGTTGATTGCTGAGATAAATCACTTGTGAATTGATACCACCCACATTCAACATCACGAAGATGACCATTGTCCAGCTCTTTGTGTTTTGGCTAACACTGTAAGAGTCACACATCTGATCTGCAGTATCAACCCGCTTTTCGTTAAATTATAAAAAGTGATCATCTCTGGTTTCTTTTGCTCCCCAGGCGCAGGATCATTAGTGTCGTCAATCACCGTGTGATAATATAGACTTTACCACTTATAAAACTGTGTCCTGTAGTTGTCTTGTTCCACGCAAAGAGTCTCCTGAGTTATCCTGTAATAATTATAGGGGATAACTCAGGAGACTCTTTGCGTGGAACAAGACAACTACAGGACACAGTTTTATAAGTGGTAAAGTCTGTATTATCACACGATGATTCAAACAGGTGCAGAGAGAAACTCAAGTCCACAACACTTGGTGTAAATATTAAACGCAGCTTAACAGTCTATAGGAAACTTCAGAGGAAAATGCAATCACGCAGAAAGTCTATGAAGCACATATTATTCTTGAGGATACTTGACACGAATAAATCCTTGTTTTAGTCCAAACATAGATAGATATGCTTATAAGGCAGTTCAAGCAATGTCTTTTCTCAACCAGGAAGGCCTGGGTGATAATCTCAGGTTTAAGCAGAGCAGCAAACAGCTTACATGTCCAGCAAATGCAGATGGGAGTAAACACGAGCAGCAGATGAAGGAGGATTACTGGAAACTGGTGTATGCAGCAGGAACTCAGAGCAGAGTAGCAGGATAACCACACAGGTTCACAGGAGCAGGTATATAGCCAGGGAGTCATCAGAGTCAGGAGCTGGATGCAAGGCAGAATACTCTAGCACAGACTGAAGGCTGGGGTGGAGTTTTATAGCAGGAAGACACAGTGCACATGAGACCAAAGACGCCATCTTGGAAAAGGGCAGTAATGCACAAAAGGTAATAAAAATGTTCAGAGTCCTGACAGTCATTGACCAAGTCGTCCAATGCAGTTCTGGGCTTATTCATGACCTTTCTCAGAATCATCCTTACCCCACGAGGCGAGATCTTGCAGGGAGCCCCAGACCGAGGAAAATTGACAGTCATCTTGTGTTTCTTCCATTTTCTAATAATTGTGTCAATATATGTTCTTGACTTATTACCAAGCTGCTTGACTATTGTCCTGTAGCCCATCCAAGCATTGTGCAAGTCTACAATTTTGTCCCTGGTGTCCTTAGACAGCTCTTTGGTCTTGGCAATGGTGAAGAGGTTGAAGTGTGATTAATTGAGAGTGTGGATAGATGTCTTTTATACAGGTAACGAGTACAGAGTAGGAGGGCTTCTTAAGAAAAAATTAAGAGGTCTGTGAGAGCCAGAATTCTTGCTGGTTGGTATGTGATCAAATACGGTACTTATTTAGTGCAATAAAATGTCATTTAATTATTTAGAAATCATACAATTTGATTTTCTGTTTTTTTTTAATTTTTATATATATATATATATATATATATATATATATATATATATATATATATATATATATATATTCAGTATGGGAGGCACTAGTCCAAATCTTGCATCAGGTCCCATCGGATTCTATTAACGAAACTGCCCCCAATTACTGTCATGTTGGTTCTTCTATGAAGAAAAGCACATGGCTATTTCACCTCACTTGGAATTTTATACCTGTCTTTCAGCACATTATATGGTACTGTAAAACGAACATTGTAATTCCAAACTACAACTCGTCCAACAAAAAACAAGGCCTCATACATCAATGTAATAAAGTATTGGAGGGAGAAAAACATGACCAAACAAAGACTAGAATTTCCAACTCATGAAGGGTTTATTCATAAAAGTATCATACGTTACTAAATGGGTCACACTGCCGGTGAGTGAAATTCTGCTTATATTTTGGAAGATGCAGGTAGCGAAAGAGGCGAAAGAGCTTATATGGCTTCTGAGCAGCTTACTTCTCAATGTATTTAGGCAAAAAAACAATGTTAATATATTACCACATTTTCACCGATACTTTTTTTTTTAGCAACATGCCTCTTTTTAACTTCTGTTTGCTTTCAATGTTATGTTCAATTTTCTGGTGAAAAATAGGCTAAGTAATCTGACTGTGAACTAATAGGCTTGAGCGGAGCAGTCCATATATGGTTTGCATGTTTATTATCGCCCCTGTTTAGTCATATGTTTACCTTTCCCAATTATCCCATTGTTGACAGAGAATTACTTGATATTAATCTCATCATCAGAGGAATGCATCATTGAATTATTTACGTCTCAGTCCTGATGTTGAAGCAAGTTTCCCCAAGAAACAAGTTTAGAGCTTTATTCTCATGTTTTTCTTTACTTTCACATTTGTGTCATGTGTAAAGTTAACCATATCAGGTCAGATAATGCGATTAGCCTGCAGACATGGGGTTAATCTGCACTGTGAGCGCAGCTGTAAGAGCGCCCCGACACTGACTGACAGCCAGCTCTGGACTAATGGACTGCAGAGCCGGCAGTGACTGCTATTGCTTCAGGGCATGCCTGCATGCCAGCAGCTACATGTAGAACTAAGGTTCACTTTCTACTGGATGGCAAACTTTCAGTACAGTGGTCGGGGACCTTCATTACACAACCAACCTGCAGATTAACCTTCTGCTTGTTAATAGCGTTATCGGACATGACAGGTTCCCTTTAAACATAACATGTCTTTCTTTCACTGTCCTACTTAGCTCTGACAGTGGTGTGTAGTAGACCATGGCATACATCATCAGTAGCTTGCACCTGAGCTGCTTTAGCATTTATTATCGGGGGCCTGCTGCACCCTGCGAGTACATTTGTCATCTGACAAGGTTTTGGTGAGTCTGCTCTTCATGTTGTGTTTTTTTTGAGTTTTTCTATGTTAGCTGTTTTTGATATTAGAGTAGGACTTGCAAGTTGATGAGGACCCTTGACGTCGGGTTGCAAGCTTATCCATTTTGTCCAAAATTGTAACTAATACCTCATCTAATGTATTATATACATTATTTAATTTTTCATCTTTTTGCACTTTTGATCATCTTTTGCAGGGTGCGGCAGGTCCCCTTTATGTTGTTTCTTGTATGTTGCATGTATATATATATAGTGCTGGATGGCCCGCCTGCTAATACTATGGGCGCGATCAATAGGTTGTCCAGACACTGTGCATCACATTTATCTGTGTGAATAGTGTCTTATGCAAGCCTTACCTGTGTGTAAAAAATTAATGTGTAGTAGCCTGACTGCCCACTCCACAAGTGAGCATTTCTGGCCGGTGGCCACCACCACCACCATCATAGAAAGTACCTGATCAAAAGGGGGTGTTAGGAGTTGGACCCCAACCAATCAAACATTGATGACTTATCCTATGGATAGGTCATCAATTCTAAAGTAGTGGGCAATCTTGTTAATTGTTCTAAAAGTATATAAATACATGTGACACATTCATTCCTGCTCTGAATGTGTCAAGGGTCATCATAAGTTTCAGCAGACAATAAAACTTTCACTTTCCTTATCTATAAACTGCTCCGATATTTACTGCCACTACTTTTTCTCCCCTTTCCATATTGATAGTTCTGCTTCATGTACATGTCCTGTTGTGTGTAAATATGTGACTTTTCAGATTTTCTGTTTTACTGAGCCTGATGAGTAGTCTCGAAAGCTGCTATTTATAACTACCTTTTCAGTTAGCCATTAAAAAGGATCAACTACTGAAGACTCTGAATTTTTTATATTTTTCTATATTGGGTGAGAAATTTTTGCACTGTCTGAAGAAACAATTGTTCACCAAAATCAGCCACATATCTCCTTAATACATATTTCTGTTTATTGCTCTCATTTATAATTCAATTATATATGGTAGTATATGTCTTTAATAGCCTGTGGGCTTTCGTGACTAAACAGAGTTTAATATCTGTGAGTTTCAGACTTAAACTTCAAGATGTAATAGTAGACTGTCATCATATTTCTGAACTTGCTCTTGTTGAAGTTTTTGTCCATTAGCATAAATTGTTTTGGGAATTTTACATTTTTTACAGTACAATGAAAGGCAATTTGCACACATGTTATTTAAACCGAGGGGAGATGTTCTGTAAATCAACGTGCCTTTAATTGGTAACAAATCATAAATACTTCATATTTGAGAATAAGAAACTTGTTCCAAAGTCAGTTCTGATTGGATAAAGGCCCAGTGGGTCGTGATAGAGATTTTACACTTGAACACATTAATTTGAAGCTCATGGTTGTCTGTGTCAGCTCACGGCATGGCAAGCAGCCTGGGCAGCAGTGTTTCAGTTCATAAGAAACTAGGACAAGGAGATACACCAGAAAAGTATTTCATAGCTTTTGGGCAACTTCAGTAAATTCTTTACAAGATAATTATATTAATTCTGGTATTTTATTACTCTTTATAGCACTCCATGAAAGGAATATTATTTCATAAATAGACTATAAAAATATAAAATACATAAATCTACTATTTTAGCTAACACAATGGGAAACAGTAACCCTAACACCAACTGCTGACATTGGCATTGCTGTCAACATTTCTATTAAAAGGGTTATTTCCATTTTTGTTCTTCACAAGAGCACCGTTCCATTTCCTCCCAGCCTCCTGCATGACAGGGGCAGTGCGCTCCTAAAGACTGGCAGTTCGAACCGGCAGCACGGTAGAGACGCTAGCCCAAATTGTGCGCTCTTTCAAGATTTTATTAAAGGAACGCAGGAGTACTGCAATCTGGTCAGCTACAGAACAGGTCTGGCAAGCTGTATAGCAAAGAGCTTGCAACCGTGACCTTCTTGAGTCGGAAACTGGCCACATCTGATAGACTGCAGAGGGGGCTGGTAACCAGGGCCGGACTGGCCATAGGGCACTTCTGGCAAATGCCAGAAGGGCCGGTGCCAGTGGTGGGCCACTCAATCCGCCGCCCCCGCCGTCGCATTCAACTATACCGGCGTATAGACGCCGGTACAGTTGAATGCAATGATGGAGGAGAGAGCGTCTACAGACGCTCCTCTCCCATCATTCCCCGCTCTGCCTCTGACACTGCGGGTGCGCGATGATGTCATATCATCGCGCACCTGCTGTGTCCCGGGCAGACTGCAGCTGCTGAGACAGGAGCAGGAACCAGGAAGCAACGCTGGGCACGAGGAGAGGTGAGGAGAGTTTTTTTTTTTCTGGACTGTGGGGCCATTCTCGGAGGAGGTGAGGGGAGGAAGAGAAGAGATGTGGGCTGTATATAGTTCTCTGTGGGCTGTGCTCTGTGCTGTATACTGCTGTGGGCTGTATATAGTTCTCTGTGGGCTGTGCTCTGTGCTGTATACTGCTGTGGGCTGTATATAGTTCTCTGTGGGCTGTGCTCTGTGCTGTATACTGCTGTGGGCTGTATATAGTTCTCTGTGGGCTGTGCTCTGTGCTGTATACTGCTGTGGGCTGTATATAGTTCTCTGTGGGCTGTGCTCTGTGCTGTATACTGCTGTGGGCTGTATATAGCTCTCTGTGGGCTGTGCTCTGTGCTGTATACTACTGTGTGCTCTGTGCTATATATAGTTCTCTGTGGGCTGTGCTCTGTGCTGTATACTGCTGTGGGCTGCATATAGTTCTCTGTGGGCTGTGCTCTGCGCTGTATACTGCTGTGGGCTGCATATAGTTCTCTGTGGGCTGTGCTCTGTGCTGTATACTACTGTGGGCTGTATATAGTTCTCTGTGGGCTGTGCTCTGTGCTGTATACTGCTGTGGGCTGTATATAGCTCTCTGTGGGCTGTGCTCTGTGCTGTATACTACTGTGTGCTCTGTGCTATATATAGTTCTCTGTGGGCTGTGCTCTGTGCTGTATACTACTGTGGGCTGTATATAGTTCTCTGTGGGCTGTGCTCTGTGCTGTATACTGCTGTGGGCTGTATATAGTTCTCTGTGGGCTGTGCTCTGTGCTGTATACTGCTGTGGGATGTATATAGTTCTCTGTGGGCTGTGCTCTGTGCTGTATACTACTGTGGGCTGTATATAGTTCTCTGTGGGCTGTGCTCTGTGCTGTATATAGCTCTCTGTGGGCTGTGCTCTGTGCTGTATACTACTGTGTGCTGTATATAGTTCTCTGTGGGCTGTGCTGTATATAGTACTCTGTGGGCTGTGCTGTATATAGTACTCTGTGGGCTGTGCTGTATATAGTACTCTGTGGGCTGTGCTGTATATAGTACTCTGTGGGCTGTGCTGAGTATAGTACTCTGTGGGCTGTGCTGTATATAGTACTCTGTGGGCTGTGCTGTATATAGTACTCTGTGGGCTGTGCTGTATATAGTACTCTCTGGGCTGTGCTGTATATAGTACTCTCTGGGCTGTGCTGTATATAGTACTCTCTGGGCTGTGCTTTATATAGTACTCTGGGCTGTGCTGTATATAGTACTCTGGGCTGTGCTTTATATAGTTCTCTGTGAGCTGTGCTGTATATAGTTCTCTGTGGGCTGTGCTGTATATAGTTCTCTGTGGGCTGTGCTGTATATATTACTTTGTGGGCTGTGCTGTATATATTACTTTGTGGGCTGTGCTGTATATATTACTCTGTGGGCTGTGCTGTATACTACTGTGTGGACTGTGCTGTATACTTCTACATGGGCTGTGCTGTATACTACTGTGTGGTCTGTGCTGTATACTACTGTGTGGTCTGTGCTGAATACTGCTGTGTGGGCTGTGTTATCTACTACGCGAGCTGTGCTATAGTATGCAGGCTGTGCTGTATACTATGCGGTTTGTGCTATATAATATGCGGGCTTTGCTATATACTATGGGGAGTATATTATATTCTATGGGGGAGGCCATGTTATGTACTATGTGGCTGTGTTATATACTATTGTGGGGGTATATTATATTCTATGGGGGAGGCTGCGTTATATACTATGGGGGGCTGCATTATATTCTATGGGGGGCTACATTATATATTATGGGGAGGTGGGCTGTATTATATTCTATGGGGGTTACATACTCTGGGGTGGCTGCATTATACTCTGTGGGGTGGCTGCATTATACTCTGGGGTGGCTGCATTATACTCTGGGGTGGCTGCATTATACTATATGTGGGCTGCATTATACTGTATCGAGGACTATGGGGAATACGTTATGCTATATGAAGAACTATGGGGTGCATTATACTATGGGAAGTGAATTGTACTACATGGATGACTGTGGCGGTGCATTATACTATATGGAGCACTATGAGGATTGTATTATGCTATATGGAGGACTATGAGGATTGTATTATGCTATATGGAGGACTATGAGGAGTGTATTATACTATGTGGAGGACTGAGCAGTGTATTTTAATATATGGAGGACTATAGGGAGTGTATTATACTATATGGAGGACTATGGAGCACATTATAATATATGGAGGACTATGGGGTGTATTTTACTAAACAAGTAAAATGCTGCATATTCGGATTGTTTTTGCTGGAACAAAAAGCCTTGTTGTCAGCAGCACATTGCCAGTGTAAACTGTAGATGTGCTGCTGAAAACATGATACTGTATGGTGATCTATTAGTGATCGTTCTGTCTCATCATTATTCCTCAGCTGGTGGAAAGAGGCCGGGAAACAAGCGTTGAACAACTTCAGTATTGTCGATCAAACTCGTTTAGCGGCCTGAACTCAGCGCACGTAAATACAACAGAAAGGCTTCTGTGTGATGTGCAATATGTTAGCATTTGGGGACCCATTTTAAACTTTGCCTAGGGCCCCACTTTGCCTAAAACCGGCCCTGCCTACAAGTGTACAAAGATATTATACAGTCACCATGTGACAAGTGGGCCTGTGTAACTTCAAATGCCAGGGCTGAATTTTAGTCCCAGTCCGGCCCTGCTGGTAACCTATGCAATAATCACGTGTACCATGTTAGCATCCATAATCTGGCAGGGTCGGCAGTGTGTGACCAACCAATTTGAAACACTGCAGTATCTTCTCTGGGGTCCCATCGCTCCATAGTATGTCTTTGTAAAAAACACATAACTTTGGACTTCTCAATGCAGTCATCTTCCTTTACCCTATGTGATCACCCCATAACTGACGAAGGATTTATTACCCAAAACATTGCTGTTCTTCATTGTATCTCAACTACTATTTGAAGCATATTTAGTGCCCTATGATAAGCAGTTCCTTCACGTTTTTATAGGGTATTGATGATCAGATAAGTGAAGAGTTTAGCTCAATGGGAATGTTCACCGTTTCCAACCTTATGTAAGGGGGTAGAAGAAGACGCAAAGTTAAGAAGAAGCTGAATGTTGTAATATGAATATTAATGTTTTATAGCTGTATATTTTTATAAAAAAATTAGCATTTTATCCTTATAACCGGTTTGTGTCTTGGTTTTCCTGGAGGTCTACCTCAAGGTGGTCCTTAGGGATTGGGGAGGTCTGTCCATAGGGGACCCATTACAAGTCATAAGAATATAGTTGCATCAGTTTGGGTAAGATACGGTTAAAAGCTTGGGATTAGCCCACATATTGGGAGGTTAGATCTGATAAAAAGGGAAGCACTTCCCAGTTCAGGAGTGGAGAGAGAGTAAGGGTACCGTCACACATTGAAATTTCCATCGCTACGACGTTACGATTCGTGACGTTCTAGCGATATCGTTACGATATCGCAGTGTCTGACACGCAGCAGCGATCAGGGATCCTGCTGAGAATCGTACGTCGTAGCAGATCGTATGGAACTTTCTTTCGTCGCTTGATCACCCGCTGACATCGCTGGATCGTTGTGTGTGACAGCGATCCAGCGATGTCTTCGCTTGTAACCAGGGTAAACATCGGGTAACTAAGCGCAGGGCCACGCTTAGTAACCCGATGTTTACCCTGGTTACAAGCGTAAACGTAAAAAAACAAACCGTACATACTCACCCGTCGGTGTCCTTCAGGTCCCTTGCCATCTGCTTCCTGCTCTGAGTGCCGGCCGGAAAGTGAGAGCAGATCACAGCGGTGCTGCGATCTGCTCTCACTGTACGGCTGCACTCAGAGCAGGAAGCAGACGGCAAGGGACCTGAAGGACACCGACGGGTGAGTATGTACTGTTTGTTTTTTTACGTTTACGCTGGTAACCAGGGTAAACATCGGGTTACTAAGCGCGGCCCTGCGCTTAGTTACCCGATGTTTACCCTGGTTACCCGGGGACTTCGGCATCGCTCCAGCGCCGTGATTGCAACGTGTGACCGCAGTCTACGACGCTGGAGCGATATTCATACGATCGCTGCGACGTCACGGATCGTGCCGTCGCAGCGATGAAAATTTCAATGTGTGACGGTACCCTAAGTAGGAAGTCTCTGACAGTGTGAAGTGCGATAGGTTCAAGTTCAGTGGATGCAGAGTGTCCTGTCAGTGTCAAGTCTCCTATACAGCATGAGGACACATCTGAAATTTTGCGCAGATCCTGGGGCGGTCCAGAGAATAGGACTCAAAAGAGGGATCAGTATCCATGACTCTTTCTTCCCTTGGTGGAAGAGGCTGGTCGGGTCACAGTGAGACGGAAAGATGGTGGGCCTCAGGGATGCTGTAATGCCAGATAGGAAGCTCGTAAAACCGACAGAAGCTGTTGAGCCAGGGGCAGGTCGCGCAGAACAGAAGTAAGAACTAATAGTACACCTGGCAAAGGGAATACCAATCAAAGAGGACTCTGTCTCATACAGTATGTTGCAGCCGAATGTACCTGAACTGCACAGTATAACCGAACATGATGAACCAGACCCAAGGTCTCTTGTTATGTGTGCAACTGTATCCGGTCCCATGAATGGGGAGGTAACAAGGACTCCCGAATGACAAATGAGTAGAGAATGCATCCTACAACACAACACATACAAGTCAGATTCCTGTTTAGAAGAGGAGTTTCAGAGTGAAGAGAACTCAATTCCAGTCTGTGCCCCCTTCACTTACACCATCTAAAGGGAGTGCAGCTTAAAATGACATTATCATCAGATACAGGAAAGAAATATATCTTGGTACCGTGTTAGCCAGTAGATAGAAAAATATTTAGAACTAGCTGTACTACCCGGCTTCGCCCGGGTTAATGACTGCTGTTAGCAAAATAGAATGTGTTAACAAAAATTTATTCTGCACACAAAAACCACAAAACAAATAGATAGAAATGTAATTATTAAAAGGCAAAAACTAAGCTAATAGAAGAATTTCACAACATATATTAGCTTTGTTATACTGAGAATGTCTTTGTTGCCTATATTAACCAATCAGAGCTCAGGTTAATTAACTGTAGCAAAATAGAAGCTGAGCTGTGATTGGTTGCTATTGGTAGCCTGATAAATCCCCAGCCAACAGGAAGCCCTCCCCCCTGGCAGTATATATTAGCTCACACATACACATAATAGACAGGTCATGTGACTGACAGCTGCCGGATTTCCTATGTGGTACATTTGTTGCTCTTGTAGTTTGTCTGCTTATTAATCAGATTTTTATTTTTGAAGGACAATACCAGACTTGTGTGTGTTTTAGGGCGAGTTTCATGTGTCAAGTTGTGTGTGTTGAGTTGCGTGTGGCGACATGCATGTAGCGACTTTTGTGAGATGAGTTTTGTGTGGCGACATGCGTGTAGCAACATTTTGTGTGTTGAGTTGCATGTGACAGGTTAGTGTAGCAAGTTGTGTGCAGCAAGATTTGTGCATGGCGAGTTTTGCGCGTGGCGAGTTTTATGTGTGGTGCGTTTTGAGTATGTGCAAGTTTTGTGTGAGGCAACTTTTGCATGTGGTGCAACTTTTGTACATGTGGCAATTTTTCTGTATGTGCAAGTTTTGCATGAGGTGAGTTTTCCATGAGGTGAGTTTTGCACGTGTGGCGAGTTTTGCGTGAGCCTAGTTTTGCATATGGCGAGTTTTGCATGTAGCAAGTTTTGCGCATTGCGAGTTTTGAGTGGTGACTTTTGTGTTTCGACTTTTATGTGGCAAGGTTGGTGTGTGTGGTGAAATGTGTGCTGAGGGTCGTATATGTGTTCAAGCACGTGGTAGTGTGTGGCGCATTTTGTGTTTGTGTTCATATCCCCGTGTGTGGTGAGTATCCCATGTCGGGGCCCCACCTTAGCAACTGTACGGTATATACTCTTTGGCGCCATCGCTCTCATTCTTTAAGTCCCCCTTGTTCACATCTGGCAGCTGTTAATTTTCCTCCAACACTTTTCCCTTCACTTTTTCCCCATTATGTAGATAGGGGCAAAATTGTTTGGTGAATTGGAATGCGCGGGGTTAAAATTTCACCTCACAACATAGCCTATGACGCTCTCGGGGTCGAGACGTGTGACTGTGCAAAATTTTGTGGCTGTAGCTGCGACGGTTCAGATGCCAATCCCGGACATACATACATACATACATACTAAAAATTTAACTGAGCAACAAAACTTTTTGGTTTGTAAGATTTATGTATCTGTTAATAAATCCTGCTCTTGTTTGAAGTTTGAAGGCTCTAACTTATTTGCATCTTATTAAACCTGCTAAATCTGCAGGGGGTTGAATACTACTTGTAGGCACTGTATACCTGTAGGTAATCTGCTCCTGTATATAGTATATACCTGTGTGTCATCTCCTCCTGTATACAGTATATACCTGTATGTCATCTCCTCCTGTATGTAGTATGTACCTGTATGTCATCTCCTCCTCTATATAGTATATACCTGTGTGTCATCTCTCCTGTATATAGTATATACCTGTGTGTCATCTCCCCTGTAAATAGTATATACCTGTGTGTGATCTCCTCCTGTATATAGTATATATCTGTATGTCATCTCCTGTATTAGCCCTCGTTCACACGTTATTTGGTCAGTATTTTTACCTCAGTATTTGTAAGCTAAAATGGCAGCCTGATAAATCCCCAGCCAACAGTAAGCCCACCCCCTGGCAGTATATATTAGCTCACACATACACATAATAGACTGGTCATGTGACTGACAGCTGCCGGATTCCTATATGGTACATTTGTTGCTCTTGTAGTTTGTCTGCTTATTAATCAGATTTTTATTTTTGAAAAATAATACCAGACTTGTGTGTGTTTTAGGGCGAGTTTCGTGTGTCAAGTTGTGTGTGTTGAGTTGCGTGTGGCGACATGCATGTAGGGACTTTTGTGAGATGAGTTTTGTGTGGCGACATGCGTGTAGCAACTTTTTGTGTGTCGAGTTGCATGTGACAGGTTAGTGTAGCAAGTTGTGTGCAGCAAGTTTTGCGCATGGCGAGTTTTGCGCGTGGCGAGTTTTATGTGTGGTGCCTTTTGTGTGAGGCAACTTTTGCATGTGTTGCAACTTTTGTGCATGTGGCAATTTTTCTGCGTGTGGCAATTTTTCTGCGTGTGCAAGTTTTGCGTGTGGCGAGTTTTCCATGAGGTGAGTTTTGCACGTGTGGCGAGTTTTGCATGTGGAGAGTTTTGCGCGTGGCGAGTTTTGAGCGGCGACTTTTGTGTTTCTACTTTTATGTGGCGAGGTTGGTGTATGTGTGGTGAAATGTGCGCTGAGGGTGGTATATGTGTTCGAGCACGTGGTAGTGTGTGGCGCATTTTGTGTGTGTGTTCATATCCCCGTGGTGGTGTGGTGATTATCCCATGTTGGGGCCCCACCTTAGCAACTGTACAGTATATACTCTTTGGCGCCATCGCTGTCATTCTTTAAGTCCCCCTTGTTCACATCTGGCAGCTGTTAATTTGCCTCCAACACTTTTCCTTTCATTTTTTCCCCATTATGTAGATAGGGGCAAAATTGTTTGGTGAATTGGAAAGCGCGGGGTTAAAATTTCACCTCACAACATAGCTTTGACGCTCTCAGGGTCCAGACGTGTGACTGTGCAAAATTTTGTGCCTGTAGCTGCGACGCCTCCAACACTTTTCCTTTCACTTTTTCCCCATTATGTAGATAGGGGCAAAATTGTTTGGTGAATTGGAAAGCGCGGGGTTAAAATTTCACCTCACAACATAGCCTATGACGCTCTCGGGGTCCAGACGTGTGACTGTGCAAAATTTTGTGGCTGTAGCTGCGACGGTTCAGATGCCAATCCCGGACATACATACACACATACACACATTCAGCTTTATATATGAGATTGAGAGTCCTCAGTGGTTGATACCTTTTAATGGCTAACTGAAAAGATGGTAACAAATTGCAAGCTTTCGAGACTACATACGTCTCTTCTGGCTAACACGGTACCAAGATATATTTCTTTATCTTTGCCTGATGAAGAGGCATATGTAGTCTCGAAAGCTTGCAATTTGTTACCATCTTTTCAGTTAGCCATTAAAAGGTATCAACCACTGAGGACTCTCAATTCTAAATATTATTGTAGCGCCCCCACCGCCGCAGGGACGAGGGGTACCCGGTACCGGGCCTCTGAGTCTCTGCTCTGGGGTTGTCACGGTGGCTAGACCCGGTCCGTGACCCTGCTGAGGGGCGTACAATGATAGATGTAGATGGTGGTAGTGGTGCTGATGTTATGGTGCGGTGTAGTGCCGGTCGCGGTCAATAACGAGGACACCAGGTTGCAGTCTCTTTACCTCTTTACTGAAGGTCTCTGGGTCCTCAGTCCGGAATACGGTTCACCAGGCTGCGCAAGTCCGGCCGGTCCAATGGCACCTCCAGAGTTCTCTTTGCAGGTGGAAATCTGTGCCTTCCTGCTAGCGCTATGTGTTGTGGTCCTCCCCTGCTGTGCTTACGGAATAGTCCCCACAACTGTTGTGTCTGTTTCTCGTGTTCCCTCACAACTCGATTAGATGATGTTCTGCTAATCCTCCGTCCCTCCCTGATGTTACGGTTGGGACACACCCGTATGACGGGTAGGCTCGGAGCTCTTCCGGGACCCTAGATTCGCCCCTCTCCACAGGTTGCCCCCTTAGCGGCGGAGCCACAGTACTGCAACGACCAGGACTCTGGGGCGCTGCACTCCCCCCCGGTTAAATCCAGTACTCCGGGACTGGGAAGAAAACAACAATACATGTCAGCAAAAAGACATACAATTTTGAAAATGCAAGTACAAGTCAACTTTTTAACAGAGCTTCCCTTTATGGGAGGTGAGGACACTTGAACGTTACAAACATGGTTAAATACTTTTAAATAACTTGACTATAAATAACTTTTCTTACCCAACCGGGTATTCTACTAACAATTTAACATTGCCTTTAAGGACGTACTCGCTAAATCCACTAAAGACCTTCTTATATCACATATAAGGCTAATTAACTTTTATGCATTCTCCTTCTTTAAATCTGCAGGACCGCCTGTCCTAACTGCTCCAGACCTACTGCCTCTCCTTTCTGTTACAGGACCGCTCCTTTCCGCCCGAGCCTACTGTCCTTCCACTACTATACACAGTATATAACATATCATTTTTCTTTCAGTTTAGGATCACTGAGCCATCTCTATATGGCTCCTAGGAGGACTCACTACTAACCCCTACGGGTTCACTTCCTGTCCTCATTCTCTAACACATTATCAAACATTTCTTACAATCAACTAGTTGGCTACATTTAACTTTTACATATCAACATCATCAATACTTTCTTTTCAAGACATCATTGCCATTCAACCATCTTAAGGCAACACTGTTCATAAGTGCAGGATGTGAACATCCCCTTTAAGAGGGGACCAAGTCTCTATGAGGTAGTGCAACTTTTCAAGCTGCAAGTCCGTATGCAGCAAGGACTCCAGTGCAGGTTCCAAGAACCGTATCTTCGCAAAGAGTCCGTCTTTTATATAAAACCAGTAGTAAAGCGCTGCGGAATATGTTGGCGCTATATAAATAAAATTATTATTAATTATTATTAGTAGAGAGCACCTTTAAGAAGGTGCAAACTATATACAAGGAGTTTGTATCATGCATTGTTCATGATTCAGCAGTTCTTGATAACTTGTGCAAACGTAGAAAACAAACAAAAATAAGAAACAATAGGGATCCCGGGTCAACAAAGGGATCCCTTTAAGAGTTAACCCTAGACCGGTTTTAGCAGCAAAATAGCAGAGGAAAACAAGGAACTATTTACAGTCATTAAAGCTTACTCACTACTCAGTTTCTGGCAGCCCCCACCGGGGCTTTACCTGGCAGGTGGCTTTCTGCGGCCCGGATAGGCTGAACTCCAAGTCCACTCCCGCGGCCAGGTGTACCCCGTGGGTCCAGGTCTTCTGCACGACCAGGTCGTGCGCTGCAATGAGGGTCTGTGTGGGTCGATGGATGATGCTGGCAGCGGCGGCGGCGGCAGCAGCGGCTTCAGCGGCGAGCTCCTCCCCCTCGGTTCGGGATACCGCCAGAACAGCGGTGAAGCGCTGCATATCCCGGGCCCACCAGCTGCTCCCCTTTAGGTGCCGGCGATATGTGACCACATCCCCCGGTTTCAGGAGGGACTTGGCGCCGTCTCCACGCAGGCAGGGCTCCACCTCATCCCGGGTGATGCGGACTCTCAGGGCTGTTCCAATCTCCTGCACGAAGCCCTTTCCTGTCTGGGGCAGGTAAACAATGACGACGCCCCACTTCGGCAGGGAGCCCTCCAGCAGCTCACCACGCGCCTCCCGCTCCACTTCCCGCTGGAACTCTGCAATCAGGTGATTCTTGTACTCTCCCCAAGGGAAGGGCCCCATGTCTGGCCCCCCCGGTTCTTTGGGAGCAGGCGGCAGGAATGCTGGAGCGCCAGTGGCCGCAGCGGCGGCCGGGTCTGGTGCAGAGGTGAGGCGATCTCCCTGGGGGTCGCGGCACTCAGTACCCCTACCTGGGGTGACTCCTCCAGCATCACTCCTTTCCCCTGGGGGAGGCACACGGGCTGGGGACTGCGCGGGCAAAGGGTGCCCCATCGACAGCTCCCACGGATCCAGATCCTCCAGCGGGGGCATATCCGAATAATCCTCCGGTGACGGGGGTCGATGCGGGGCCATCCTTTTCTGCAGGCCTTCTCCAGTCTCCAGTCCCACCTCATCTGAGTCATAGTTTCGTTTCTTCGGTCTCCGCCCACCATAGAAGATCAGGAGGCGGATCTCCCCTGTTGACGGGCCCGCCCTTAGGATGCAACAATATTTAGACTGGGCGGCCATTGACTTTCGCGCTCTCCAGCTTGCCTACGCCCACTCCACACCCTTCTTCTTCTCCTGCGCTCTCCTCAGCGCTGTAATGGCGGCGGATTTTGGCGGCAAATGGCACAGCACAGTCCTTGCAATAAAGTACAATCCAAGCACAGTAAATCACAGTTCCAAGGCACACATGACCTGATTCTTCAGGCTTAAGTAGATCCTGTTCATGACGCCAAGTTGTAGCGCCCCCACCGCCGCAGGGCCGAGGGGTACCCGGTACCGGGCCTCTGAGTCTCTGCTCTGGGTTGTCACGGTGGCTAGACCCGGTCCGTGACCCTGCTGAGGGGCGTACAATGATAGATGTAGATGGTGGTAGTGGTGCTGATGTTATGGTGCGGTGTAGTGCCGGTCGCGGTCAATAACGAGGACACCAGGTTGCAGTCTCTTTACCTCTTTACTGAAGGTCTCTGGGTCCTCAGTCCGGATACGGTTCACCAGGCTGCGCAAGTCCGGCCGGTCCAATGGCACCTCCAGAGTTCTCTTTGCAGGTGGAAATCTGTGCCTTCCTGCTAGCGCTATGTGTTGTGGTCCTCCCCTGCTGTGCTTACGGAATAGTCCCCACAACTGTTGTGTCTGTTTCTCGTGTTCCCTCACAACTCGATTAGATGATGTTCTGCTAATCCTCCATCCCTCCCTGATGTTACGGTTGGGACGCACCCGTATGATGGGTAGGTTCGGAGCTCTTCCGGGACCCTAGAGTCGCCCCTCTCCACAGGTTGCCCCCTTAGCAGCGGAGCCACAGTACTGCAACGACCAGGACTCTGGGGCACTGCAACTATTATCATCAGAAAAATACTTATTGTTTTATTCAAGTTTTTGTGTTAAATGTATTTTTGTTTTACAAATGTTGGCAATTTTTATGCAATCTGAATAAAACATTAAATCTTGAAATCTTGCAATTTTCACACTGTCCACTGGGGCTTGTTTAGACTTTAACTTCCCTTGGGTTTAGGAAAAAAAAACATATACTGTAGCACTAAACAGAGCTCAACACTATCTTTTGTACTGAAGGATCTAATGAGCTTGTGCAAAGGTCATTGTGAAGGGAGGAGCAGAGTCAGCTGTGACATCACATATTGTGTGTTGTACATCTTGTGTCATTGTAATCCTGTTTTCCATGATAGAAGCCTGCTTCGAAGTATGAAACTAAGAAAGCCCCAGTGACCAGTGAGAAAATTTCAAGATTAGTAATGTTTTTATATAAAGATCATAATAAGATATCTTACATTGTATGGGGGTAATTTTTTCAACTCATGTCTATCCCTTTTAATGCAGTACATATGTTAAATAGGTTTTCTTGAAATCTAAATATGCTTTGCACGGCTGAGTTTTGCTGCAAAAAAACATGGTTATGTGAAAAGATCTATACACTATAAAGGATAAGTACTTTATCCATAAAAAAACACAAAACACGTACATGAAAATGAGCATCTAAATGAGGCCTAGTAGGTGATGTAAATTTACTCAAGGCAGACTAAAGATTCACAACATGTATCAAACAGAATGAAACACTGCGAAAAATTATGTGCATTTGACAACTCTAAGTTTATGCTGTCTAAAATTGGGCTTTTATTTTGTAAAACTTACCTGTGCGGGACTGGGGTGCCAAGAGCTCACCTGTAACATTGACTTTCATGGCCCACTGTTCAGCTACATGCAAATATTACATTACCATCATTCACAAATTTACCTATGCTTCTATAAAATAAAAAACTGGACACTTTGTGAAATGAATGATGTGATGTTGCTGCCAAGGTACTGTTGAAGGGGTTGTCTCTTGTTCCTATGTTCAAGAGATCACCACGCTCTTGCCTCCAGGTTTCTTGTTTACCAGGAACTTCGTAGTTGGTAAGCTCGAAAGTTGGTGCCAGTTGCTTGGCTGAGCAGCTAGCCTGGATTGTGGCCTCTCCCATGCTGCTAGTATAGGCAGCTTTGCCTCGGCAGCATGAGAAGCGCACCGAGATGCAGGCTGTCTGGATCTAGCCAATTTCAGAAAAAATTTGCAAGCTGTATATCAAACAGCTTGCAATTGGTACTCCTTGCCTAGAAGACTATCCCCCTCCGGCCTTGGCAACAAGCTCTATACTGCAGAATTAAAAATACTAGATTGGTGCTTAAAATCCAAGTCCTCAGCCCCTTGTCTGATACTCACGTTCCAGCGTTTTCATCTGTTTTCACCTCTGCTCCGGTCCGATCCGTCTCTTGCAGTTTGTGACCTGTTGGCTACTCCAGTGTTTCATGGAAGACGGAGGTCACTAATTAATGTAAGTCTATGAGAGCCTCGTTCTAACTCTCATAGACTTGTATTGAGAGCTTGCGGTGTAGCTTTTGACTTCCGGCCAGTCAGAAGTTGTGCTCGCAAGATGGCGCCGTGGGACTAGACCGGTGCCAAAAACGGTGAACACGCCAGAGGATGAGTATATGACCGGGGGCAAGGGACTTACATTTAAAGCACCACTCCAGAGTTGAAAACACGCTGAAGTGGTGCTTTAAGAACGGATTGAATTTTAATAAGAGATAAATTACAAAATTGCTTGTTTTACAAGCACTTTGCATTTTTATCTGTTTTATTAAGATGAGACAAACTGAATAAATAGCTATGAATGCTTAAATAGCAGTAGCTGTTCAAAGGTATCTAAATATTCTGCAGGGTTCTTCATGCTTATAGTCTGGCTACATTAAAGTTGACCAATTTGGGCTGGATATAAAATTGTGTGTGTTAGTTATTTATACATAATTGATAGCATTTAGAAAGCATTAATGCTGAAGAAAGATGTTTGCATTCTCCTGAACAGTAATATATCTAGCTTATGTTTTATTACTCATATGAACACTCAGTCTCTGCATCTCCTTCCCCCAGCATCCCTGAGCCACATCTCTGGGATATATGCTCCAGTGCACCCGTCAACGTCTGTAAATGTTACTGCATAGACCAAGCACTCAACACTCACGTAACATTTTAATGTATGCTACATCATCAACAGGACTGCCCTGTGAGAAGTGCAAATGCATTTTCTAGCTTTCTGGCTATGAATGTAGGACTTTTTCCACATCAAATAGTATTACTTCATTATGTTTATAGCTTTTTTTCTTACCTTATGTCTGCATGTTGATTTTTTTTCCCAAAGTTATTTCAGAATCCTTGCAGGCACCATTTGGTTTGTTACATGCTTTTGGCATAAGCGTATGACCAGGGCCGCCATCAGGGCATACTACCCTTACTGGTTTATGGGGTCTGGTGAGCAGAAGCAAAGATGGGGACCCAACCCAATCCAGACACACACTCTCTGTTGCTTCTGCGCACTGGACAACAGGGGATGGGGTGGGTTTGGGAAGGGAGAAGGGAAGCTTTCCTGGAGCTCCACAGCCATCAACAGAATGGCAGCATATGCAGCTCGGAGCTCCTTGTGCCTCTTCTGTGATAGCGCCTTAAGCAATGATGTCATTGCGCTGGAAGTGGATCAGGGGATCATATGAGAGGTAAGTATGAAAAATGATGACTTATGACTTCGGGTGGGGAAAAGCAAATGATGATGAATTGAATCTGTGGGATGGGATACAGAAAAGAATGATTTATTTAGACTGGGGGTGGGGAGTGCAGCGCCCCAGAGTCCTGGTCGTTGCAGTACTGTGGCTCCGCCACTATGGGGAGCTACGGTGCGTCCGATGGCACTGAAGGAGTTCATCTGATCAGGTATCACAGACACCAATACATTTCACAGCCGGGCCTCCGGGGGGAGCTAAGGGTTCTATTCATTAGGCCACTCCCCACCATAGTGGGTAAACTGGGGGTCAGGCAGGAAGTTAGATCAGAAAGCTGACTGGATTGGACGAAGCAACACCTAGTGGCAGAGGGTGTTGTGGAGTAAGAGACAGTAGGGTCTCTGTCAGGGGTGGGATCCTGACAGAGGCTTGGCATTGAAAAGAACGTAACGGGTCCGCGCCAGCTCCGGGAAGCGGCGGGACCCAAGAAAGGACTAGAAGCGAGATAGATTGTGCTGAGTGAGAAACGAGATCAAGCAATAGGAGAATTCCAGTAGGGGTCGTGCTGTAAGACCGGAGCAACACCCTACTGAGGCGCACTACCGGTGGCCGGAACGCCGAGGGAGTATTATAACATTCAGCTTCAAGCAATACTCTAAACAGCGGCAGGACAGTCAGTTTAAGGCGGGCTGTCTAACACATATCACCTATGAAGTCTTGGGAGGCAATTGCGGGAGAGGGGCGTCTCTAGGGTCCCGGAAGAACTCCAGGCCTATCCGACAAACGGGTGCCGTTCTAACTGTAACATCAGGAAGGGACGGAAGATTAGAAGAACATCATTTAATCGAGTTGTGAGGGAACTTAAGAAACAGACACAACGGTTGTGGGGTACTTTCCGTAAGCACAGCAGGGAAGGACTACAACACATAGCGCTAAGAAGGAAGGCACCGATTTCCACCTGTGAAGTGAACTCTGGAGGTGCCATTGGACCGGCCGGACTTGCGCAGCCTGGTGAACCGTATTCTGGACTGAGGACTCAGAGATCTCCAGTAAAGAGGTAAAGAGACTGCAACCTGGTGTCCTCGTTATTTACCGCGACCTGCACCCCACAACTGCACCGTTACACCACCAACATCCACTCCTATTATTTACTGTGCGCCCCACGGCAGGGTCACGGACCGGGGCCTAGCCGCCGTGACAACCCCCAGAAGCAGAGACTCGTAGGCCCGGTACCGGGTACCCCTCGGCCCTGCGGCGGTGGGGGCGCTCCAAGCTTGGCGTCACGAACAGGATCTACTTAAAGGGAACCTATCACCCCGTTTTTTTCGGTATGAGATAAAAATACTGTTAAATAGGGCCTGAGCTGTGCATTACAATAGTGTAGTTTGTGGACCCCGATTCCCCACCTATGCTGCCGAAATACGTTACCAAAGTAGTCATTTTCGCCTGTCAATCAGGCTGGTCAGGTCGGATGGGCGTGGCTTCTTCCCCCAGATATTGCGTAGTTTTCCGTTGGTGGCGTAGTGGTGTGCGCATGTCCAAGGTCCCCAATCCTGCACGGGGGGGTGAAAATAGCAGCGATGTCCGTTATTCCATTGGTGGTCGGTGGGCGAGGCCATCTTCCTTTGGCCGCGCGTGCGCAGAAGCGGCGCTCTGCTGGCCGCGGCTTCAGGAAAATGGCCGCGGGATGCCGCGCGTGCGCAGATGGAGATCGCGGCGGCCATTTTCCTGAAGCCGCGGCCAGCAGAGCGCCGCTTCTGCGCACGCGCGGCCAAAGGAAGATGGCCGCGCCCACCGACCACCAATGGAATAACGGACATCGCTGCTATTTTCACCCCCCCGTGCAGGATTGGGGACGTTGGACATGCGCACACCACTACGCCACCAACGGAAAACTACGCAATATCTGGGGGAAGAAGCCACGCCCATCCGACCTGACCAGCCTGATTGACAGGCGAAAATGACAACTTTGGTAACGTATTTCGGCAGCATAGGTGGGGAAACGGGGTCCACAAACTACCCTATTGTAATGCACAGCTCAGGCCATATTTAACAGTATTTTTATCTCATACCGAAAAAAACGGGGTGATAGGTTCCCTTTAAGCCTGAAGAATCAGGTCATGTGTGCCTTGGAACTGTGATTTACTGTGCTTGGACTGTGCTTTATTGCAAAGACTGTGGATTGTCACTTGCCGCCAAAAGTTCGCGCCAAAACCGCCGCCATTACAGCGCTAAGGAGAGCGCAGGAGAAGAAGAAGGGCGTGGAAGTGGGCGTGAACAAGCCGAAGAGCGCGAAAGACAATGGCCGCCCAGTCTAAATATCTCGGCCCCTTGAGGACGTGTCCGTCAGCAGCCGAGATCCGCCTCCTGATCCTTAATGGTGGGCAGAGACAACGAAAACGAAACCGCCCACGAAGAAGAGAGCGGGAAAAGGACCAGGAAGAAGGAGCGAGCGACATGGAGGACACCATGGCGAGCCGCCCGGAGCCGGAGCGTGGGGTCGGAGCAGAGGACTCCCCCAGCCACCCGGAGGGGCACCGCAACCAGGCCTCCACCGCTGATGCTGAATTCCTGCAGGCCGGAGTGGACGAGCTCAGCGACCGACCCCGGCGGACGCAGCTGAGCACTGAGGCCGGGTGGAAGAAGGCCATCATCAGGAGCCTCACCGGACATCTGTCGGCAGCCTCATCTGGTCCGGAGCAGGGAAGAAGTCCCAGCGCTCCGAAGCTGGAAAGCAAGGCCCTGTCGGAAAGGGGTATGCTGCAAGCAGAGATGACAATGTCGCAGCACAAGGCCCTGCAACCAGCGTTCCAGACCCCAGCGGAGGCAGAGCAGACCGGCACCGGAGGGACCGCATCTGAAGCAGGTATGAAAGACGACCCTGCCCTGACGACCGACACCACTCCAGTGACTGCTAGTGCCACAGCTGCTGACTCCGTTCCAGTGACTGATCTTGCAGCGGCCGCTACCTCTGCTGCAGCAAATGCCCATACTCAAGCTGCGCAGACCTCCATCGCTGCGCATGATTTAACCATACATGAAGGACGGATTAACGGCGTTTGTCCAGCACTGGGTGTAACCCTGGACCTCACTTTGCCCAGGCCAAGAAGGGTTAAGTGCCAGGTGCAGCCCTGGAAGCCGTCCAACTAAACCTCGGAAACCTGAAACTGTAAATAGTTAACTGTTTATTTCCTTGCTGTTTTGCTGCTAAAACCCGTCCTGGGTTAACTCTTAAAGGGATCCCTTTGTTTACCCGGGATCCCTATTGCTTTTTTATTTTTGCTTTCACTTTCATTTTTGCTTTTTGGTTCACAATGTTATAAAAACTGCAGTAATCATGGACCGTGCATGATACGAACTTTTTGTATATAGTTTGCACCTTATTAAAGGCGCTCCCTACTGGTTTTACTTTAAGGAGGACTCTTTGCGAAGATACGCTACCTCACAGAGACTTGGTCCCCTCTTAAAGGGGGTGTTCATTTGTTACGCTTAAACTGTGATATTGCTTTAAGACAGGAAGCAATAATGTCTTGATCAAAGGAAATGATGATAATGTTTATATGAGAAAAGTTATATGTGTTTAATTAGTTAAATGTGAAGAAATACTGATGATGTGCTCTGAGAAGTAAAAGGTGAAAGATAGAAGAAGGATGCAGTGGACCCGTAGGGATAGATGTGGTGTCCAGCATGCAAGAAAGAAAGATAATGAGAAGGCTTAATGTTCAGAAGAAAATGCTTGATAATGTTGATAGATAGTTAGGATAGAAGGTAAACCCTGAGTCCTCGTAGGAGTCATGTAGAGATGGCTCAGTGCTCTTGAACTGAAAGTAATGTTATGTTCTATACTGTATATAGTAGTTGAAAAGGCAGTAGGCCCTGGCTGAACGGGGCGGTCCTGTAACTGAAAGGAGAGGCAGTAGGTCTGGTGCCGATGGGACAGGCGGTCCTGCAGACTTAAAGAAGGAGAATGAAAAAGTTAAAATACCTTATAATGTGATTATAGGAAGGTCTTTAGTGGATTCAGAGTGTATGTCCTTAAAGGCAAAGTTAAATTATTGTTCAACAATTTTTGCACTTAGTAGAATACCCGGTTGGGTAAGAAAAGTTAATTATAGCATGTTGCTATGATATTTTACCATGTTTGTAACGTTCAAGTGTCCTCACCTCCCATAAAGGGAAGCTCTGTTCAAATATGCTTATTGTTATTGCACTCAACAAAACTGTATGTCTTTTTGCTAACTTGTATTGTTGTTTTCTTCCCAGTCCCGGAGTACTGTGTTTAACCAGGGGGGAGTGCAGCGCCCCAGAGTCCTGGTCGTTGCAGTACTGTGGCTCCGCCACTATGGGGAGCTACGGTGCGTCCGATGGCACTGAAGGAGTTCATCTGATCAGGTATCACAGACACCAATACATTTCACAGCCGGGCCTCCGGGGGGAGCTAAGGGTTCTATTCATTAGGCCACTCCCCACCATAGTGGGTAAACTGGGGGTCAGGCAGGAAGTTAGATCAGAAAGCTGACTGGATTGGACGAAGCAACACCTAGTGGCAGAGGGTGTTGTGGAGTAAGAGACAGTAGGGTCTCTGTCAGGGGTGGGATCCTGACAGAGGCTTGGCATTGAAAAGAACGTAACGGGTCCGCGCCAGCTTCGGGAAGCGGCGGGACCCAAGAAAGGACTAGAAGCGAGATAGATTGTGCTGAGTGAGAAACGAGATCAAGCAATAGGAGAATTCCAGTAGGGGTCGTGCTGTAAGACCGGAGCAACACCCTACTGAGGCGCACTACCGGTGGCCGGAACGCCGAGGGAGTATTATAACATTCAGCTTCAAGCAATACTCTAAACAGCGGCAGGACAGTCAGTTTAAGGCGGGCTGTCTAACACATATCACCTATGAAGTCTTGGGAGGCAATTGCGGGAGAGGGGCGTCTCTAGGGTCCCGGAAGAACTCCAGGCCTATCCGACAAACGGGTGCCGTTCTAACTGTAACATCAGGAAGGGACGGAAGATTAGAAGAACATCATTTAATCGAGTTGTGAGGGAACTTAAGAAACAGACACAACGGTTGTGGGGTACTTTCCGTAAGCACAGCAGGGAAGGACTACAACACATAGCGCTAAGAAGGAAGGCACCGATTTCCACCTGTGAAGTGAACTCTGGAGGTGCCATTGGACCGGCCGGACTTGCGCAGCCTGGTGAACCGTATTCTGGACTGAGGACTCAGAGATCTCCAGTAAAGAGGTAAAGAGACTGCAACCTGGTGTCCTCGTTATTTACCGCGACCTGCACCCCACAACTGCACCGTTACACCACCAACATCCACTCCTATTATTTACTGTGCGCCCCACGGCAGGGTCACGGACCGGGGCCTAGCCGCCGTGACAACCCCCAGAAGCAGAGACTCGTAGGCCCGGTACCGGGTACCCCTCGGCCCTGCGGCGGTGGGGGCGCTCCAGGAACAGCAAATAGTGTTGACTTGAGGGTGGGGTATGGGGAGAGCAAATGATGATGAATTGAGGTTGAGGGAGAGCAAATGATGAATTGATGGGGGGTTCCTGTTACTGTGCAGGGCGCCTCTATGTCACATTTTTCTGGGGAAAAAAGTGAATGCACTCTGGAAGTGGCGCTCTAGATAACTGTGTATTATTTTCTGCAGAGACAAGTACTGTGACTGGATGAAGTGATGGCGGTCTGCGCTGGATGAAGAAAAGTCAAGATGAAGGACTTCACTAGTCACTAGTGAGTCAGTGTGTTACCTGTACCCTTACACTATAAACACATGGTCAAAATTGTTGGTACCCCTGGTTTAATAACAGAAAAACCCACAATGGTCACAGAAATAACTTGAACCTGACAAAAGTAATAATAAATAAAAGATCTATGAAAATGAACAAATGAAAGTCAGACATTGCTTTTCAACCATGCTTCCACAGAATTTAAAAAAAAATAAAACTCATGAAATAGGCCTGGACAGAAATGATGGATTTCTGAAAATAATGTGACAAAAGGTACATGTTAAATCAAGGTGTGTCCACTAACTAGCTTCACAGGTGTCTACAATCTTGGAATCAGTAAGTGGGCCTGTATATAGGGCTACAGATACTCACTGTGCTGTTCGGTGACATGTTGTGTATCACACTCAACATGGACCAGAGGAAGCGAAGGAAAGATTTGTCTCAGGAGATTAGAAAGAAAATTATAGACAATCATGTTAAAAGGTAAAAGTTACAAGACCATCTCCAAGCAGCTTGATGTTCCTGTGACTACAGTTGCACATATTATTCAGAAGTTTAAGATCCATGGGACTGTAGCCAACCTCCCTGGACGTGGCCGCAGGAGGAAAATTAATGACAAATCAAAGAGACGGATAATACGAATGGCAACAAAAGAGCCCATAAAACTTCTAAACAGATTAAAGGTGAACTTCAAGCTCAAGGAACATCAGTGTCAGATCACACCATCCGTTGTTGTATGAGCCAAAGTGAACTTCATGGAAGACGACCAAGGAGGACACCATTGTTAAAAAAAATCATAAAAATGTCAGACTGAAATTTGCCAAACTACATGTTGACAAGCCAAAAAGCTTCTGAGAGACTGTCCTTATTGACAGATGAGGCCAAAATTAAACTTTTTGGCAAGGCACATCAGCTCTATGTTGACAGACGTAAAAATGAAACATATCAAGAAAAGACCACTGTCCCTACTGTGAAATATGGAGCAGACTCTGTTATGTTCTGGGGCTGCTTTGCTGCATCTGGCACAGGGTGTCTAGAATCTGTGCAGTGTACAATGAAATCTCAAGACTATCAAGGGATTCTATAGAGAAATGTGCTGCCCAGTGTCACAAAGCTTGTTCTCAGTCACAGGTCATGGGTCTTGCAACAGGATAATGACCCAAAACACACAGCTAAAAAACTCCCAAGAATGGCTAAGAGGAAACCATTGAACTATTCTAAAGTGGTTTTCTATGAGCCCTGACCTAAATCCTATTGGACATCTTTGGAAAGAGCTGAAGCATGCCATCTGGAAAAGGCAACCTTCAAACAAGGGATAACTGGAGCAGTTTGCTCTTGAGGAGTGGGCCAAAATACCTGTCGAGAGGTGCAGAAGTCTCATTGACAGTTACAGGAATTGTTTGATTGCAGTGATTGCCTCAAAAGCCTGTGCAACAAATTATTAAGTTAAGGGTACCATCATTTCGGTCCAGGTCTATTTCATGAGGTTTTTTTTTTTTTTTTAAATACTGTGGAAGCATGGTTGAAAAGCAATGTCTGACTTTCATTTGTTCATTTTCATATATTTTTTTATTTATTATTACTTTTGTCAGATTCATGTTATTTCTGTGACCATTGTGGGTTTTTCTGTCATTAAACGAGGGGTACCAACAATTTTGACCACGTGTGTATACTACATACAGGAATCCTGTGTATAATGTCACTGGTGATCCTTGTATTACCTGTAGACTAAGGCTGCTTTCACACTAGCGTCGGGTAACGTCCGTCGCAATGCGTCGTTTTGGAGAAAAAACGCATCCTGCAAAGTTGCCCGCAGGATGCGTTTTTTTCTCCATAGACTTGCATTAGCGATGCATTGCGACGGATTGCCACACGTCGCATCCGTCGTGCGATGGATGCGTCGTGTTTTGGCGGACCGTCGGCACAAAAAAGTTCCATGTAACTTTTTTGTGCGTTCCGTCCGCCATTTTAGACTGCGCATGCGTGGCCGAAACTCCGCCCCCTCCTCCCCGCACTGCAGAATGGGCAGCAGATGCGTTGTAAAACTGCATCCGCTGCCCACGTCTTGCAATTATTTCACAGCATGCGTCGGTACGTTGGCCCGATGCATTGCGACGGGCCCGTACCGACGCTAGTGTGAAAGTAATATTGGTGATCACTGGTGATCACTGTGTTACCTGTGCACTGACACTATTTACAGAGCTCCTGTATATAATGTCACTGGTAAATCAGTGTGTTACCTTTACACTGACACTATACACTGTATACTATGTACAGAACTTGTGTGCATAATGGCACTTAAGGTAATATTAGTATTGTGTTTTTTTATTAATGATCAGTATTGTAGTATTCGGTCACTATGTGGTGGTAATATGTGGTCTGGTTATGGTGTGGCTGTATTTGTTCCTTGTATATGGTATTTTTCGATCACAATGTGGTGGTAATATGGGGTCTGGTCATAGTGTGACGATATTTGTTCCTTGTATGTGGTATTATTCAGTCACTATCTACTGTAGTTGTAATATTTGGTCTGGCCATTGTTTAGCAGTATTTGTTCCTTGCATATGGTATTATTAAGTCACTGTGTGGTGGTAATATGTGGTCCTGCCAAGGTGTGACAGTATTTGTCCCTTGTATGTGGTATTATTCGGTCACTATGTGGTGGTAATATGTGGTCTGGTCATGGTATTTGTCCCTTGTATGTGGTATTATTGATCATTTTGAAAAAAATGTATGTGACTGTTAGGGTTGGCGGAACGCACCAAATAAATATATTAATAAGGTGCGTTCGTAACCTAGGGTCAATTGTGTGGAGAATGAAACCGCTGCTAGACAATGGCCGACACAATATGGCGGTAGAGCACCAAACACACGCGGGTTAAAAGTCACCCGGTGTGAACAGCGACGAACTCTGTTGCACCACAGAGTTGCGGCAAAATGAAATAGAATAACACTGTTCCCTGTTTGCTGTCGCATGGCTCAGCAGATTTAGCGCAAATTCGGTCACAAGTCTCAGACCCTAGGATGCTGGGGTAAGAGCCAGACTGGACCCACTACCTGGCGCTGACTCTGACTCCAATCACCCAAGTACTCTTGCAACAACCAGAGGGTAGAGGATCATTAGGAGCTTTCACCAGAGTCATTCACACATGCACACACAACCTTGTCATGGTCTATACTAGCGCATGGCCATGCGGCCGTTAGATCCTTTTATAGATGCCAATCTGCAAGGACCTTGCTAGTAAGCCAATCCAAACTCACTTGAGGACCTGGGCATGTGACCTCAGTGACCAATGAGTGGTCATTTCACGGGCATGCTCAGGAGGACAAAAGCTGTACTTAGTCTCAGAAACATCTGCTCGCTGCTGTCTAATGCTGGTTGCTACAGCTGAACCTGTAGAGGCAGCAGTAACCAGATGCACAGCTCGAGACTGAGCAAGATGCTGGGACCAACGACTTTGCTGAGCAGAGCCCTCTGTGGCTGAGACAGAATGGGAGACCGCAGAAGACATGGCTTGGAATTCCCCCTGTGCAGAAGAAAAAGCCCAATGCCTAACATTACCCCCCTCCTACTGTCCCCCCTTCCTTGGGACTCACCAAGCTCAAAAGCCGCAACAAGTTGATGAGCCCAAATGTGGTCAATTGGCTTCCAGGTCCTATCCTCTGGACCATGACTCTTCCAGTCCACCAGATGAATTTTTTGCCATGTACCACCTTCGAACCGACAATGGCGTTCACCTCAAAATCATCCACGGAGGAGCCCGATGTCCTGGCAGATGATTCAGAGTACCGGGACATGTGAACGGGTTTTAAGAGGGAAACATGAAAGGTGTCGGTGATACCCAAGCACAGAGGAAGGGCCAGGTGATAGACCACAGGGTTAACTTGTTCCAGGACCTTGAAGGGACCTATGAAGCGGGGAGCAAACTTAGTGGACTCAACTCACAGCCTGATGTTATGGGCGGAGAGCCACACTAAGTCACCAGGAGCGAAGGTCGGAGTGGGACTCTGATGCGCATTGGCAGTGACCCTCATTCTCTCCTTAGAGGCCCGGATGGCATCCTGCGTGTGGTCCCAAATGTCACGGGCCTCGACCGTCCAGTCTGCCACCATAGAGTCAGTGAACGACACAGGCATGGGCACAGGAACACACGGATGCTGGCCGTAGTTAAGCAGGAAAGGAGACTGCCCAGTGGAATCGGAATGGCGTTGTTTAGTGCAAACTCCGCCACGGTAGCAAGGATGTCCAGTAATCCTGCCTAGCGGAAACAAAATGTGGCAGATACGCAACCAGGATCTGGATGGTCCTCTCTACCAACCCGTGCATCTCAGGATGGTAAGCAGAAGAGAGTTTCAACTCAATAGTGAGTAGACAACACAGCTCTCTCCAGAACCGAACTGTGGACCTCGGGCACTGACTATTTTGTCAGGCAAACCGTGCAGTCGAAAAACATAGTTGATAAAAAGCGCTTCCAAAGCCTGTGCCGAAGGCACCTGCGAAAGAGGTACAAAGTGCACCATCTTGGAGAAATGGTCGGTTACCACCCAGATAACAGTACAGTTACTGGATTTGGGTAAACCCTCAACAAAGTCCATCCTGACCATCTCCCAGGGCCTATCTGCCACCGGCAGGGGATACAGTAAGCCTGCGGGCCGCTGCCGAGAGGACCGATTTTTGGCGAAAGAGACACATGCCCGAATGTAATGTCCAATGTCACACGCAATATGCGGCCACCAGTACAACCTCACCAGGAGCTCAGATGTCTTCTTGTGCCCGAAATGTCCCCCCACCCTGGACGAGTGAGCCCAGGAGAGAACCTCCGGTCGCAACTTAGGTGGGACAAAAGTCTTGCCCGGAGGCAAGAAACCAAGGCTACAGTTCTCAAACTCTCCGAAGGGACAATAAGACGAGGCTCCTCTCCATCCTCAGATGAGATCACCGAAAGGGAGAGAGTGTCAGCTCGTGAATTCTTTTTCCCTGAAAAAAGGGGAGAGTAAAATTAAAATGGGAGAAGAATAGGGACCATCTGGCCTGGCGAGAGTTCAACTGCTGTGCCGATTGTAAATATAGGAGGTTCTTGTGGTCAGTATATACTTGGAAGGGGTAGTGAGCCCCCGCTAGCAACTAACTGTCCCCGATGGAATAATTCCTCTCTGCCGGTGTGAAGGTCTTAGAGAAGGTCTTAGGCTACTTTCACACTAGCGTCGCGCTCGGCCCATCGCGGTGCGTCGGGCCGAGGTTCCCGACGCTAGCGTTGTCTCCGCCGCACAACGGGGGCAGCGGATGCATTTTCCAGCGCATCCGCTGCCCCATTGTGAGGTGCGGGGAAGTGCGGGGAGGTGGGGGCGGAGTTCCGGCCGCGCATGCGCGGTCGGAAAAAGCGGACCGTCGTGAGCAAAAAACGTTACATCTAGCGTTTTTTGGTCCCGACGGTCCACCACAAGACGGCGCAACCGTCGCATGACGGTTGCGACGTGTGTCAATCCGTCACAATTAGTGTTGAGCATTCCGATACCGCAAGTATCGGGTATCGGCCGATACTTGCGGTATCGGAATTCCGATACCGGTATTCCGATACTTGCCGCGTATCGGATACCGGAATCGGAAGTTCCAAGATTCAAAATTCAGAAATTCAGCCAATGAGAATGATTCCAAGTGTGGGCACATCCTGTTTAGCATGGAGGGCATGAAACTACTGGCAAGGCTGTGATTGGCTGCTGAAATGATGTCATGATGCAGTTTAAAAGTCGCTGGCGCCATTTTCCGATCACTCTGCTGTGAATTCAGTTAGTGACAGGACGCTGTTTGCTGACTGAGGGACAGTTTAGAGATAGCGATTTGCTTCTTTGTGCTTTCCAAAGGCTAATTTAGCAACCGCTGTGTTCACCTACTATTCACCTTGCTTTTGCCTTGTAGCGCTGTTTTCACAGCGATCTGCAAGGTCTGTGTGTGTGTGTGTGTGTGAGTGCAGCCCACTCTCTAGTCTGAGTGCAGCCACATAGGCCATCCATAGCTGGTTGTATTCAGTTCAGGGAGGGTGGTTCATTGCCTCATACTGTTCTTTTTTTTTTTTTTTTTTCAAGTAGTGTAGTCTGCTGCTAATTTATTCAAAAAAATCCTATTAGTGTCTTTCCACCCGTCTCCAGCTAATTTGTGGAAAAACACTACATAGGATAAAGTAGAGGAGGGTTTTTGGGCCTTGCAGCGCCGTTTACGGCTGTCTGCACGGTCTCCGTGTGACTGCAGCTCGCCCTGTAGTCTGTGAGCAGCCATAGCCTGGTTGTCTGCAGCTCAGGGTTGTTCACTGCGTCATACCGCCAAATCAATTTTAATTTTTTTTCAAGTAGTGTAGTCTGCTGCTAATTAATTTAAAAAAATCCTATTAGTGTCTTTCCACCCGTCTCCAGCTAATTTGTGGAAAAACACTACATAGGATAAAGTAGAGGAGGGTTTTTGGGCCTTGCAGCGCCGTTTACGGCTGTCTGCACGGTCTCCGTGTGACTGCAGCTCGCCCTGTAGTCTGTGAGCAGCCGTAGCCTGGTTGTCTGCAGCTCAGGGTTGTTCACTGCGTCATACCGCCAAATCAATTTTAATTTGTTTTCAAGTAGTGTAGTCTGCTGCTAATTAATTTAAAAAAATCCTATTAGTGTCTTTCCACCCGTCTCCAGCTAATTTGTGGAAAAACACTACATAGGATAAAGTAGAGGAGGGTTTTTGGGCCTTGCAGCGCCGTTTACGGCTGTCTGCACGGTCTCCGTGTGACTGCAGCTCGCCCTGTAGTCTGTGAGCAGCCGTAGCCTGGTTGTCTGCAGCTCAGGGTTGTTCACTGCGTCATACCGCCAAATCAATTTTAATTTTTTTTCAAGTAGTGTAGTCTGCTGCTAATTAATTTAAAAAAATCCTATTAGTGTCTTTCCACCCGTCTCCAGCTAATTTGTGGAAAAACACTACATAGGATAAAGTAGAGGAGGGTTTTTGGGCCTTGCAGCGCCGTTTACGGCTGTCTGCACGGTCTCTGTGTGACTGCAGCTCTATCTGTTGTCAGTTCAGCCCCCAAAAAAGAAATAAATAATAAAGTTCACCAAACACACCAGTTACACCACTTTACATTTGTGTAGGCCACATTAGCTCATATTAAAGTCTAGTCCACACTTTAGAAAATTAGTGTTTCTTATACCTGTTAGGAGGAGTTGCTCAGGAATAAGCACACAAAGCCGTTAGTACTTTTCTGCTTATCTTTATCAGTCAACCAAGATGAAGAAGGCAGTGAGTAAGGCACGTGGGCGTGGGCGCGGAGCAGGGAGGGGACGTGGGGATTCTGTGCCTGCTGCGGGCACCGGTGACTCATCAGCACCCACTTTCACCAGGCAACAGTCGTTCATGCGCAGCTTTGTGTCAGAGCGCCGTACACCGCTGCTGCGTGAAGACCAAATTGAAGCCGTTGTCGGATGGATGGCAGCTAATGCATCAACTTCCATTAGTGCCACATCCTCTCAGACACAGAGCACTGGAGAGCAGCCATCTGTCTCTTCACCACCTGCCAAATTGCCCAGGCAGACAGAGAGCCCAGGACAGGAGCCGTCTCTACTTCTGTTCTCTGAATCTCTTGGCTTGGAAACAGGGGGCCAGCCAAGCAGCATTGGAGAAATGGAAGAAGAGGCAGGGTGCAGTGATGCCCAACAGCTTTTTCTGTCTTCCTCTGAAGAGGCGGGTGGGCCAGTGGCTCCGGTCACCACATCGCAGGCCGCATCAGCTGATGATGACACTCAGGTGCCACTTACTGGTGCGTGCTCTGCTGCTGAGACTACCCAGGAGGAGCAGTTGGGGGCAGAGGGTAGTGTAGATGATGAGGTCCTCGACCCATCTTGGCGTGAGGGACAGGAAGGTGGTGGGAGCAGCTCTGAGGAAGAGATTCCCCGTACGGCCCAAAGAGGGAGAGGGAGGGGGAAGACTGCGGATCCTGCAGCCTCCGCTTTGGCACCCGTTAGGAGCATGTCTCTTCCAAAAGCCAAAAAGGGCGCTCCCAAGACTTGCAGTGCCTGGTCCTTTTTTGACACAGTTGCAGATGACATTTGCTATGTCAGATGCAACGTGTGTCATCAAAAAGTCAAAAGAGGTCGAAATGTCAGCAGCCTCAATACCTCCAACATGTGGAAACATGTGCGCACCAGGCACCCGGCGTTGTTAGAAAAACACACTGAAGAGGTAGGCCAACCAACAGCGGCAGCTACCACCTCTTCAGCTCGTGTTGCCTCTTCCTCTAGCTCACACGCAGCTGGTTCGGCTTCCTCCCAGGATCGCCGTGGAAGAACCTCTGGCCCTGTTGTCCAGAGACCCGCTGTAATTCCACCCGCAGCACCACTTTCCCAGTCATCCACACACTCCCAGCCCAGTCTACAGCCATCGGTAGTACAGGCATGGGAGAAAAGGCGGCCTTTCTCGTCAAACCACCCACGAGCACAGGCTCTGACTGCAGGCATTGCCAAACTTCTGTCACTGGAAATGCTGTCATTCAGGCTGGTGGAGACTGACAGCTTCCGTGACTTGATGTCATTGGCAGTCCCACAGTACAATGTGCCCAGCCGCTTTTACTTCAGCAGGCAAGCCGTCCCTGCCCTGCACAAGCATGTGGAGGGACACATAAAACACGCGCTACTGAACGCCGTCAGTAGCAAGGTCCACCTCACCACCGATGCGTGGACCAGTCAACATGGACAGGGGCGATACCTTTCCCTCACTGCCCATTGGGTTAATGTCATTGAGCCGGGTACAGACCGTGCGAGTGGCGCAGGACGTGTCCTGCCCACTCCAAGGATTGCAGGAATCCATTCTGTACGCATTGACTCCTCCTCTTACACCAGTTCCTCAGAATCATCGCTGCAGGAGCCGTCACAGTCCACCTCCACATGGACCCGTGATGAACGTGTACCTGTTACGACCGACATGAGCACAGCCGTGGCCAAACGTCAACAGGCCGTGTTGAAATTAATTTTTTTGGGGAATCGTAGCCACACAGCGCAGGAGCTCTGGAATGCCATCAAGCAGGAGAGCGATGTGTGGTTTGTGCCAGCGAATCTCCAGCCAGGCATGGTAGTGTGTGATAATGGCCGAAATCTGGTGGCAGCTCTGGGCCTCGGCAACCTCACTCACATCCCATGTCTGGCACATGTGCTCAATTTGGTCGTGCAGAGCTTTTTGAGGGACTATCCGGATCTTGATGCACTGCTGCACAAGGTCCGCCTAGAGTGTGCTCACTTGCGGCGTTCCAGCACGGCAAAAGCGCGCATTGCGGCTCTGCAGCGCCGACACCGCCTGCCGGAACATCGCATCATATGTGACCTACCTACCAGGTGGAATTCCACGTTACATATGTTGGAGCGGTTGTGTGAGCAGCAGCAAGCTGTAATGGAGTACCAGCTGCTTCAGGCGCAAAGAAGTCGCACTCAGCGCCGTACAGACTTCACAACCACAGAGTGGGCCACTATGAATGACGTCTGCCAGGTTTTGCGTCCCTTTGATTATTCCACGCGGATGGCGAGTGCAGATGATGCACTAGTCAGCATGACTGTCCCCCTTATCTGCCTGCTTGAAAAATCACTGCAAGCGCTAAGGGATGATGTTGTGGAAGAGGTGGAGGATGAGGATTCACCATTTCCATCATCTTCTGGACAGTCAGCGCCACGTGGTTCCTCACAAACGCTTAGGCAGGGGACAGTTTGTGAGGAGGATGAGGAGGAGTCAATGGAGGAGGAAGACGTCCGTCCAGAGGAGGGAGTTACCGAATTGTCCAGTACTCAGTGTGTACAGCGAGGGTGGGGTGATGACGAGCGGGCAGAGATCACGCCTCCAGCAGGGGACAGCGTTTCTTGGGCAGTTGGCAGTCTGCAGCACATGGTGGATTACATGCTGCAGTGCCTGAGAAACGACCGCCGCATCGCCCACATTCTCAACATGTCTGATTATTGGGTGTTCACCCTCCTCGATCCTCGCTACCGGGACAACGTAGAAAGCCTCATCACACCGTTGAACCGTGAGCGAAAAATGCGGGAGTACCAAGACACACTGGTCAATTCCATCATCTTCTCCATTCCAACTGAGAGAAGTGCTGCTAGTGCATTCCAAAGCAGCTCAGTGCGTCCAGGCAGTGGTGGAGGCTCTGCACAAAGAGGGAGCAGAAGCAGTGCCTCTGCCCAAGGCAAGACCAGTATGGCCCAACTGTGGCACAGTTTTCTGTGCCCCCCACAAAAGTCTACACCATCACAGACGGCTCCAGTCAGCAGGAGGCAACGGTTCCGTCAGATGGTGACAGACTACATGTCTTGCCCTCTTGCTGTACTCCCAGACGGCTCTTCCCCTTTCAAGTTTTGGGTCTCAAAGCTGGATACATGGCCAGAGCTAAGCCAGTATGCATTGGAGGTGCTGTCTTGCCCTGCGGCCAGTGTATTATCGGAACGTGTCTTTAGTGCTGCAGGTGGTGTACTAACTGACCGTCGCATGCGACTATCCTCCGATAACGTTGACCGGCTTACTTTCCTGAAAATGAACAAGGCCTGGATCTCGCAGGAATTTGCCACTCCTCCTCCTGATTAAATAATTAGGTCACTGTATACGTTATCCAGGTTTCCTGTTGTGTTCATCTTTCTACCACCTGAACTTAAATTCCTGTGCTCCAACACCGCCAGTTGAGGCTCAGAAGTGCCGTCTGCACAGTCAAAACATACGACCCAGTGTTATTGGGTTTCAGTAACGTCAGCTGATCCCCAGCTGTGTAGCCGGCAATGTGTCATGCGACCGCCACGCTGACACAACAACTGAAATGTAAGGGAATCTGTCCCCCCCCCCCCAAGGCGTTTGTTACTGAAAGAGCCACCTTGTGCAGCAGTAATGCTGCACAAGGAAAAGGTAGCTATTTTTGTTTAGCTCCTTGCACACGCAGAACTTAACACTTATAAAATGTGTCCCCTGCAACCGTAAAACCGTCCCGGAGGTGGGACTTTCCTTCGTAATGTGACGCAGCACAGCCGTCATTCCTACCCCCCCGGCGCCGCGCACCGGCTCCTCAGCGTTGTTTTATTCCGTCCCGGAGCCTGCGCTGTTATGTTATCCCGTGGCCAGGCACACTTAGCGCTGCCCGTCTTCTGGCATCATTTGGTGTCAGGATGGCTGCGCCTGTGCGGCCGCGCTGGCAGAGAGCCCGCCTCGCAGTGTCTTCTGATTTAATCCCACTGGGGGCCTGGGATCCATGGACATGCGCAGTGCATATCTGAACCTCCACCTCTCACTCATTTCCCTATGGCTTCTTCAGACTGTTCGGTGTCAGCTGGTCCCTAATAGCATGCCACGGCCGTGACACCGCACAGTCTTAAGAAGCCGTAGGGAGGGGAGTGAGAGGCGAGGATATGCACTGCGCATGGCCATGGATCCCAGGCCCCCAGTGGGATTAAATCAGAAGACACTGCGAGGCGGGCTCTCTGCCAGCGCGGCCGCACAGGCGCAGCCAGCCTGACACCAAATGATGTCAGAAGATGGGCAGCGCTAAGTGTGCCTGGCCACGGGATAACATAACAGCGCAGGCTCCGGGACGGAATAAAACAACGCTGAGGAGCCGGTGCGCGGCGCCGGGGGGGTAGGAATGACGGCTGTGCTGCGTCACATTACGAAGGAAAGTCCCACCTCCGGGACGGTTTTACGGTTGCAGGGGACACATTTTATAAGTGTTTAGTTCTGCGTGTGCAAGGAGCATGATGAAAAGAGCCACCTTTTCCTTTTGCATCTTTTGTGCTGCACAAGCTGGCTCTTTCAGCTACAAACGCCTTGGGGGGGGGTTAAAGGTTCCCTTTCGACTTTCTCAGGCTTCGGCCTACATTGTGTTCCTCTGCTTTTCCACCTGTCCCTGGGCTCCAACACCGCCAGTTGCCGTCCAGAAGTGCTGTACGCACAGTCAACAGTCCCTCCTCTGTTATTGGGGTTCAGTAACGTCAGCTGTTCCCCTGCTGTGTGTGTGGCAATCCCTCCTACCTCCTCCAACCTCCTCCTCCTCCTCCACCTGTCCCTGGGCTCCAACACCGCCAGTTGCCGTCCAGAAGTGCTGTACGCACAGTCAACAGTCCCTCCTCTGTTATTGGGGTTCAGTAACGTCAGCTGTTCCCCTGCTGTGTGTGTGGCAATCCCTCCTACCTCCTCCAACCTCCTCCTCCTCCTCCACCTGTCCCTGGGCTCCAACACCGCCAGTTGCCATCCAGAAGTGCTGTACGCACAGTCAACAGTCCCTCCTCTGTTATTGGGGTTCAGTAACGTCAGCTGTTCCCCTGCTGTGTGTGTGGCAATCCCTCCTACCTCCTCCAACCTCCTCCAACCTCCTCCTCCTCCTCCACCTGTCCCTGGGCTCCAACACCGCCAGTTGCCGTCCAGAAGTGCTGTACGCACAGTCAACAGTCCCTCCTCTGTTATTGGGGTTCAGTAACGTCAGCTGTTCCCCTGCTGTGTGTGTGGCAATCCCTCCTACCTCCTCCAACCTCCTCCTCCTCCTCCACCTGTCCCTGGGCTCCAACACCGCCAGTTGCCGTCCAGAAGTGCTGTACGCACAGTCAACAGTCCCTCCTCTGTTATTGGGGTTCAGTAACGTCAGCTGTTCCCCTGCTGTGTGTGTGGCAATCCCTCCTACCTCCTCCAACCTCCTCCTCCTCCTCCACCTGTCCCTGGGCTCCAACACCGCCAGTTGCCGTCCAGAAGTGCTGTACGCACAGTCAACAGTCCCTCCTCTGTTATTGGGGTTCAGTAACGTCAGCTGTTCCCCTGCTGTGTGTGTGGCAATCCCTCCTACCTCCTCCAACCTCCTCCTCCTCCTCCACCTGTCCCTGGGCTCCAACACCGCCAGTTGCCGTCCAGAAGTGCTGTACGCACAGTCAACAGTCCCTCCTCTGTTATTGGGGTTCAGTAACGTCAGCTGTTCCCCTGCTGTGTGTGTGGCAATCCCTCCTACCTCCTCCAACCTCCTCCTCCTCCTCCACCTGTCCCTGGGCTCCAACACCGCCAGTTGCCGTCCAGAAGTGCTGTACGCACAGTCAACAGTCCCTCCTCTGTTATTGGGGTTCAGTAACGTCAGCTGTTCCCCTGCTGTGTGTGTGGCAATCCCTCCTACCTCCTCCAACCTCCTCCTCCTCCTCCACCTGTCCCTGGGCTCCAACACCGCCAGTTGCCGTCCAGAAGTGCTGTACGCACAGTCAACAGTCCCTCCTCTGTTATTGGGGTTCAGTAACGTCAGCTGTTCCCCTGCTGTGTGTGTGGCAATCCCTCCTACCTCCTCCAACCTCCTCCTCCTCCTCCACCTGTCCCTGGGCTCCAACACCGCCAGTTGCCGTCCAGAAGTGCTGTACGCACAGTCAACAGTCCCTCCTCTGTTATTGGGGTTCAGTAACGTCAGCTGTTCCCCTGCTGTGTGTGTGGCAATCCCTCCTACCTCCTCCAACCTCCTCCTCCTCCTCCACCTGTCCCTGGGCTCCAACACCGCCAGTTGCCGTCCAGAAGTGCTGTACGCACAGTCAACAGTCCCTCCTCTGTTATTGGGGTTCAGTAACGTCAGCTGTTCCCCTGCTGTGTGTGTGGCAATCCCTCCTACCTCCTCCAACCTCCTCCTCCTCCTCCACCTGTCCCTGGGCTCCAACACCGCCAGTTGCCGTCCAGAAGTGCTGTACGCACAGTCAACAGTCCCTCCTCTGTTATTGGGGTTCAGTAACGTCAGCTGTTCCCCTGCTGTGTGTGTGGCAATCCCTCCTACCTCCTCCAACCTCCTCCTCCTCCTCCACCTGTCCCTGGGCTCCAACACCGCCAGTTGCCGTCCAGAAGTGCTGTACGCACAGTCAACAGTCCCTCCTCTGTTATTGGGGTTCAGTAACGTCAGCTGTTCCCCTGCTGTGTGTGTGGCAATCCCTCCTACCTCCTCCAACCTCCTCCTCCTCCTCCACCTGTCCCTGGGCTCCAACACCGCCAGTTGCCGTCCAGAAGTGCTGTACGCACAGTCAACAGTCCCTCCTCTGTTATTGGGGTTCAGTAACGTCAGCTGTTCCCCTGCTGTGTGTGTGGCAATCCCTCCTACCTCCTCCAACCTCCTCCTCCTCCTCCACCTGTCCCTGGGCTCCAACACCGCCAGTTGCCGTCCAGAAGTGCTGTACGCACAGTCAACAGTCCCTCCTCTGTTATTGGGGTTCAGTAACGTCAGCTGTTCCCCTGCTGTGTGTGTGGCAATCCCTCCTACCTCCTCCAACCTCCTCCTCCTCCTCCACCTGTCCCTGGGCTCCAACACCGCCAGTTGCCGTCCAGAAGTGCTGTACGCACAGTCAACAGTCCCTCCTCTGTTATTGGGGTTCAGTAACGTCAGCTGTTCCCCTGCTGTGTGTGTGGCAATCCCTCCTACCTCCTCCAACCTCCTCCTCCTCCTCCACCTGTCCCTGGGCTCCAACACCACCAGTTGCCGTCCAGAAGTGCTGTACGCACAGTCAACAGTCCCTCCTCTGTTATTGGGGTTCAGTAACGTCAGCTGTTCCCCTGCTGTGTGTGTGGCAATCCCTCCTACCTCCTCCAACCTCCTCCTCCTCCTCCACCTGTCCCTGGGCTCCAACACCGCCAGTTGCCGTCCAGAAGTGCTGTACGCACAGTCAACAGTCCCTCCTCTGTTATTGGGGTTCAGTAACGTCAGCTGTTCCCCTGCTGTGTGTGTGGCAATCCCTCCTACCTCCTCCAACCTCCTCCTCCTCCTCCACCTGTCCCTGGGCTCCAACACCGCCAGTTGCCGTCCAGAAGTGCTGTACGCACAGTCAACAGTCCCTCCTCTGTTATTGGGGTTCAGTAACGTCAGCTGTTCCCCTGCTGTGTGTGTGGCAATCCCTCCTACCTCCTCCAACCTCCTCCAACCTCCTCCACCTGTCCCTGGGCTCCAACACCGCCAGTTGCCGTCCAGAAGTGCTGTACGCACAGAGCCAAACACCTCGCCAATGTGTTAGTGGGGTTCAGCACCGCCAGCTGTTCCCCTGCTGTGTATACGGCAACGTGTACTGCGACCGCCACGCAGTCACAACAAGTTTACTTTAAGGGAACCTGTCCCCCCCCCCCCCAGGCGTTTGTTACTGAAGGAGCCACCTTGTGCAGCAGTAATGATGCAAAGGGAAAAAGTGCCTCTTTTCGTGGTGCTCCTTGCACATGCGGAACCTAACAGTTATGAAATGTGTCCCCTCACAGCGTAAAACCGTCCGGTAGGTGGAACTTTCCTTTGTCGTGTGACGCAGCACAGCCATCATTTTTACCCCCTTGGCGCCGTGCGCCGCCTCCTCAGCGTTGTTTGAATCTGTCCCGGAGCCTGCGCTGTTAGGTTAGCCCTTGGCCATGCACACATGTTGCGGTGCCCGTCTTCTGACATCATTTGGTGTCAGGCTGGCTGCGCCTGTGCGGGTGCGCTGGCCGAGATCCCGCCTCGCAGTGTCGTCTAATGTAATCCCACCGCGGGCCTGTGATCCGTGCCCGTGCGCAGTGCATATCCTCGCCTCTCACTCCCCTCCCTACGGCTTCTTCAGACTGTGCGATGTCAGCTGGTCCCTAATAGCATGCCACGGCCGTGACACCGCACAGTCTGAAAAAGCCGTAGGGAGGGGAGTGAGAGGCGAGGATATGCACTGCGCACGGGCACGGATCACAGGCCCGCGGTGGGATTACATTAGACGACACTGCGAGGCGGGATCTCGGCCAGCGCACCCACACAGGCGCAGCCAGCCTGACACCAAATGATGTCAGAAGACGGGCACCGCAACATGTGTGCATGGCCAAGGGCTAACCTAACAGCGCAGGCTCCGGGACAGATTCAAACAACGCTGAGGAGGCGGCGCACGGCGCCAAGGGGGTAAAAATGATGGCTGTGCTGCGTCACACGACAAAGGAAAGTTCCACCTACCGGACGGTTTTACGCTGTGAGGGGACACATTTCATAACTGTTAGGTTCCGCATGTGCAAGGACCATAATTAAAAGAGCTAAGTTTACCTTTTCCAGCATTAGTGCTGTACACAATGGCTCTTTCAGCTACAAACGTCTGGGGGGGGGGGTTAAAGGTTTCCTTTCAACTTGCTCGAGTGCAGGCTTCGGCCTACACTCCGCTCCCCCTGCTCCTCCTGCTGACCCTGGGCTCTAACACCGCCAGTTGGGGCCCGGTACTGCTAGCTGCACAGAGAAAAACACCAGCCAATGTGTCAGTGGGGTTCAGCACCGCCAGCTGTTCCCCTGCTGTGCAGCCGGCATCGTGTCCTGCAACTGCCACGCAGGCACAACAGACCCAAAAACTGCCGCCAGTGCAGGCTTCGGCCTACACTCTGCTCCATCTCCTCCTCCTGCTGACCCCGGGCTCCAACACCGCCAGTTGGGGCCCGGTACTGCTAGCTGCACAGAGAAAAACACCAGCCAATGTGTCAGTGGGGTCCAGCACCGCCAGCTGTTCCCCTGCTGTGCAGCCGGCATCGTGTCCTGCAAAAGCCACGCAGACACAAGAACTGAAATTGAAGGGAACCTGTCCCCCCTCCCCCAGGCGTTTTTACGTTATCCAGCCACCTTGTACAGCGGTAATGCTGCATGTGTGCAAGGTGGCTCAGAAACGTATTCTCCTCGCACATGTGGAACTGAAAACACGTCTGCAATGTGTCCTCTGTGTGACCATTTAACCGTCCCGGTGGTGTGACTTTCCTTTGTAATGACACGCTGCAACCCCCTTGGTAGCGCTGCCCGTCTTCTGGCATCATTGTTTGGCTGGCTGCGCCTCTGCGGCCGCCCTGACCCACACAACGCCCCTCGGTGTCTTATTTATTGGGACTGCGAGGGTGTGATTGATGGGCAGGATCAGTGCATCAGTTCGCCTGTCCCTCCTCTCCTTCCGCCTTCTTCGGACTGTGCGGCTTCATGGCCGTGGCATGCGATAAGGGATCAGATGACGCCGCACAGTCTGAAGCGGGTGTAAGGACCCGAGTGTGAGAGGCCAACATATGTGCTGCGCCAGGCCCTGAATCCCAGCCCCGCAGTGTTTTTACAATGTTAAGACACTGCGGGGCTGGGATTCATGGTCATCGCGAACCGCACCGGCCGACATTAAATGATGTCAGAAGATGGGCAGCGCTAACAGCGCTAGGCCAGGGGATAACACGACAGCGCAGACTCCTGTACAGCAAATAACAACGCTCAGGAGGCTGCACCCAGCACCAAGGTGGGATTCTTGACATCTGTGCTGCGTCTCATTACAAAGGGAACTCGCGCCTCCAACACAGTTTGACTGTATAAAGGGCTAAATGTTATACGTGTTTCATTCAGCGTGTGCAAGGAGCGAAATTAAAAGAGCAACCTTTGACTTGTGCAGCACTACTGCTGCATAAGCTGTGGCTCTTCTACTTTCTAACCCCTGAGGGGGGGTTAAAGGTTACCTTTGAAATTGGTTCAAGTAGGCTTCGGCCTACACTCTGCTCCCCCTGCAGAGCCCGGGCTCCAACACCGCTAGTTGCTGTCCGGAAGTGCTGGCTGCACAGAGCCAAACACCTCGCCAATGTGTCAGTGGGGTCCAGCACCGCCAGCTGTTCCCCTGCTGTGTAGCCGGCAACGTGTCCTGCGACCGCCACGCAGACACAACAGACCCAAAGCTGCCGCCAGTGCAGGCTTCGGCCTACACTCCCCTCCCCCTGCTCCTGCTCCTCCTCCTCCTGCTGACCCTGGGCTCTAACAAACCACCAGTTGGGGCCCAGATGTGCTAGCTGCACAGAGAAAAACACCAGCCAATGTGTCAGTGGGGTCCAGCACCGCCAGCTGTTCCCCTGCTGTGCAGCCGGCATCGTGTCCTGCAAAAGCCACGCAGACACAAGAACTGAAATTGAAGGGAACCTGTCCCCCCTCCCCCAGGCGTTTTTACGTTATCCAGCCACCTTGTACAGCGGTAATGCTGCATGTGTGCAAGGTGGCTCAGAAACGTATTCTCCTCGCACATGTGGAACTGAAAACACGTCTGCAATGTGTCCTCTGTGTGACCATTTAACCGTCCCGGTGGTGTGACTTTCCTTTGTAATGACACGCTGCAACCCCCTTGGTAGCGCTGCCCGTCTTCTGGCATCATTGTTTGGCTGGCTGCGCCTCTGCGGCCGCCCTGACCCACACAACGCCCCTCGGTGTCTTATTTATTGGGACTGCGAGGGTGTGATTGATGGGCAGGATCAGTGCATCAGTTCACCTGTCCCTCCTCTCCTTCCGCCTTCTTCGGACTGTGCGGCTTCATGGCCGTGGCATGCGATAAGGGATCAGATGACGCCGCACAGTCTGAAGCGGGTGTAAGGACCCGAGTGTGAGAGGCCAACATATGTGCTGCGCCAGGCCCTGAATCCCAGCCCCGCAGTGTTTTTACAATGTTAAGACACTGCGGGGCTGGGATTCATGGTCATCGCGAACCGCACCGGCCGACATTAAATGATGTCAGAAGATGGGCAGCGCTAACAGCGCTAGGCCAGGGGATAACACGACAGCGCAGACTCCTGTACAGCAAATAACAACGCTCAGGAGGCTGCACCCAGCACCAAGGTGGGATTCTTGACATCTGTGCTGCGTCTCATTACAAAGGGAACTCGCGCCTCCAACACAGTTTGACTGTATAAAGGGCTAAATGTTATACGTGTTTCATTCAGCGTGTGCAAGGAGCGAAATTAAAAGAGCAACCTTTGACTTGTGCAGCACTACTGCTGCATAAGCTGTGGCTCTTCTACTTTCTAACCCCTGAGGGGGGGTTAAAGGTTACCTTTGAAATTGGTTCAAGTAGGCTTCGGCCTACACTCTGCTCCCCCTGCAGAGCCCGGGCTCCAACACCGCTAGTTGCTGTCCGGAAGTGCTGGCTGCACAGAGCCAAACACCTCGCCAATGTGTCAGTGGGGTCCAGCACCGCCAGCTGTTCCCCTGCTGTGTAGCCGGCAACGTGTCCTGCGACCGCCACGCAGACACAACAGACCCAAAGCTGCCGCCAGTGCAGGCTTCGGCCTACACTCCCCTCCCCCTGCTCCTGCTCCTCCTCCTCCTGCTGACCCTGGGCTCTAACAAACCGCCAGTTGGGGCCCAGATGTGCTAGCAGCACAGAGAAAAACACCAGCCAATGTGTCAGTGGGGTCCAGCACCGCCAGCTGTTCCCCTGCTGTGCAGCCGGCAACGTGTCCTGCAAAAGCCACGCAGACACAAGAACTGAAATTGAAGGGAACCTGTCCCCCCTCCCCCAGGCGTTTTTACGTTATCCAGCCACCTTGTACAGCGGTAATGCTGCATGTGTGCAAGGTGGCTCAGAAACGTATTCTCCTCGCACATGTGGAACTGAAAACACGTCTGCAATGTGTCCTCTGTGTGACCATTTAACCGTCCCGGTGGTGTGACTTTCCTTTGTAATGACACGCTGCAACCCCCTTGGTAGCGCTGCCCGTCTTCTGGCATCATTGTTTGGCTGGCTGCGCCTCTGCGGCCGCCCTGACCCACACAACGCCCCTCGGTGTCTTATTTATTGGGACTGCGAGGGTGTGATTGATGGGCAGGATCAGTGCATCAGTTCGCCTGTCCCTCCTCTCCTTCCGCCTTCTTCGGACTGTGCGGCTTCATGGCCGTGGCATGCGATAAGGGATCAGATGACGCCGCACAGTCTGAAGCGGGTGTAAGGACCCGAGTGTGAGAGGCCAACATATGTGCTGCGCCAGGCCCTGAATCCCAGCCCCGCAGTGTTTTTACAATGTTAAGACACTGCGGGGCTGGGATTCATGGTCATCGCGAACCGCACCGGCCGACATTAAATGATGTCAGAAGATGGGCAGCGCTAACAGCGCTAGGCCAGGGGATAACACGACAGCGCAGACTCCTGTACAGCAAATAACAACGCTCAGGAGGCTGCACCCAGCACCAAGGTGGGATTCTTGACATCTGTGCTGCGTCTCATTACAAAGGGAACTCGCGCCTCCAACACAGTTTGACTGTATAAAGGGCTAAATGTTATACGTGTTTCATTCAGCGTGTGCAAGGAGCGAAATTAAAAGAGCAACCTTTGACTTGTGCAGCACTACTGCTGCATAAGCTGTGGCTCTTCTACTTTCTAACCCCTGAGGGGGGGTTAAAGGTTACCTTTGAAATTGGTTCAAGTAGGCTTCGGCCTACACTCTGCTCCCCCTGCAGAGCCCGGGCTCCAACACCGCTAGTTGCTGTCCGGAAGTGCTGGCTGCACAGAGCCAAACACCTCGCCAATGTGTCAGTGGGGTCCAGCACCGCCAGCTGTTCCCCTGCTGTGTAGCCGGCAACGTGTCCTGCGACCGCCACGCAGACACAACAGACCCAAAGCTGCCGCCAGTGCAGACTTCGGCCTACACTCCCCTCCCCCTGCTCCTGCTCCTCCTCCTCCTGCTGACCCTGGGCTCTAACAAACCGCCAGTTGGGGCCCAGATGTGCTAGCTGCACAGAGAAAAACACCAGCCAATGTGTCAGTGGGGTCCAGCACCGCCAGCTGTTCCCCTGCTGTGCAGCCGGCAACGTGTCCTGCAAAAGCCACGCAGACACAAGAACTGAAATTGAAGGGAACCTGTCCCCCCTCCCCCAGGCGTTTTTACGTTATCCAGCCACCTTGTACAGCGGTAATGCTGCATGTGTGCAAGGTGGCTCAGAAACGTATTCTCCTCGCACATGTGGAACTGAAAACACGTCTGCAATGTGTCCTCTGTGTGACCATTTAACCGTCCCGGTGGTGTGACTTTCCTTTGTAATGACACGCTGCAACCCCCTTGGTAGCGCTGCCCGTCTTCTGGCATCATTGTTTGGCTGGCTGCGCCTCTGCGGCCGCCCTGACCCACACAACGCCCCTCGGTGTCTTATTTATTGGGACTGCGAGGGTGTGATTGATGGGCAGGATCAGTGCATCAGTTCGCCTGTCCCTCCTCTCCTTCCGCCTTCTTCGGACTGTGCGGCTTCATGGCCGTGGCATGCGATAAGGGATCAGATGACGCCGCACAGTCTGAAGCGGGTGTAAGGACCCGAGTGTGAGAGGCCAACATATGTGCTGCGCCAGGCCCTGAATCCCAGCCCCGCAGTGTTTTTACAATGTTAAGACACTGCGGGGCTGGGATTCATGGTCATCGCGAACCGCACCGGCCGACATTAAATGATGTCAGAAGATGGGCAGCGCTAACAGCGCTAGGCCAGGGGATAACACGACAGCGCAGACTCCTGTACAGCAAATAACAACGCTCAGGAGGCTGCACCCAGCACCAAGGTGGGATTCTTGACATCTGTGCTGCGTCTCATTACAAAGGGAACTCGCGCCTCCAACACAGTTTGACTGTATAAAGGGCTAAATGTTATACGTGTTTCATTCAGCGTGTGCAAGGAGCGAAATTAAAAGAGCAACCTTTGACTTGTGCAGCACTACTGCTGCATAAGCTGTGGCTCTTCTACTTTCTAACCCCTGAGGGGGGGTTAAAGGTTACCTTTGAAATTGGTTCAAGTAGGCTTCGGCCTACACTCTGCTCCCCCTGCAGAGCCCGGGCTCCAACACCGCTAGTTGCTGTCCGGAAGTGCTGGCTGCACAGAGCCAAACACCTCGCCAATGTGTCAGTGGGGTCCAGCACCGCCAGCTGTTCCCCTGCTGTGCAGCCGGCAACGTGTCCTGCAAAAGCCACGCAGACACTTGCTCTTGGACCTTCTGCTCCCCATCCTGGTTCCAGTACCGTCAGCTGGTTCCGGGCAGAGCCTTTGGCTTAGGTGCCTCCCTTTGGTATCCGAGTTCCACCAACGTCAGGTGGTCCTTGGTAGTGCTTTCAGGCACGGGTACCTCCTGCTTAGTAACCGGGTTCCAGTAACGTCAGCTGGTCCTCGGTAGTTCCATTGGCTCTTGGACCTTCGGCTACCCATCCGGGTTCCAGCACCGTCAGCTGGTTCTCGGCAGTGTCTTTTGCTCTTGTACCTTCTGCTCCCCATCCTGGTTCCAGTACCGTCAGCTGGTTCCGGGCAGAGCCTTTGGCTTAGGTGCCTCCCTCTGGGTATCTGAGTTCCACCAACGTCAGGTGGTCCTTGGTAGTGCTTTCAGCACAGGTACCTCCTGCTTAGTAACCGGGTTCCAGTAACGTCAGCTGGTCCTCGGTCGTTCCATTGGCTCTTGGACCTTCGGGTAGCCATCCGAGTTCCAGTTCCATCAGCTGGTTCTCGGCATTTTCTCAGCCTTCTTGTACCTTCTGCTACATTTCCAAGTTCAAGAGACTAAACACGATGACCCGGAAGACCACCCCTAAGATGACGACGACACCAGAGACGACAACGACCGTGATGACGACGACCCTGGAGACGATGACCCTGAAGACCACCCCGATGACGACGACCCCGGAGACCACCCCGATGACGACGACCCCGGAGACGACGACCCTGGAGACGACGACGACCTGGAAGACCGAGAAGCAGAAGAACAAGAGGCTGCAGAACAAAGAGCAGAAGGACATTAAGCATAACACAAAATATCAGAGCAAAAAATATTATGTAAATTATAAGCAGAAGAAGACTAAGCAGTGTATGGGGGTGAGTCCGTTCCTCCTCGTGGTGCCCCTGGATAAAGCCTGATGCTGCAGGCCAAACTGAACGCGGACAAATGTAACTGTTTTGTGACAGGCAGAACGGAAGGTGTAATCTTCAAACTTTTATAGATAACAACAACGGGAATGCCTGTCACAAATAAGAATATGATGAAGAAGTAGAATATGATGAAGATAATAGTAAACTAAAAACAATATGAACAATGTAACCCAAAAAATAATAGGTAGAAGATGAAGAAGAAGATGAATAAGGTGAAGAAGTTGATGTCAAAGAAGCTGATGATGAGGATAATTAAGAAGAAAGCGTGGGAGAAGTAAAAAAAAAGGTGAAGGGCGTGGAAGCAGTGAAACATCAATATCTGACATTAAAAAAAAAATTAACATAGTCAAATTCTTTCTAACGCCGAACGTCATAAAAAAAAAACGCAAAATCCTGCTATTCTATTACATTGGGCTAAACCTCTGTGCCTTTAATATCTCCGCCACGTCCCCCAATACATCCTACATTATTCTTAGTTGTTTTCCTTCATGTAGAATGAACCTACAAGTGTATAAAGGGTTTATTTTAATTCCGATATTTTCGTCCCATTGACTTGCATTGGGATCGGGTATCGGTATCGGATTAGATCCGATACTTTGACGGTATCGGCCGATACTTTCCGATACCGATACTTTCCGATATCGGAAGGTATCGCTCAACACTAGTCACAATACGTCGCTTAATGTAAGTCTATGGGGAAAAAACGCATCCTGCAAGCACTTTTGCATGATGCGTTTTTTCGGCAAAACGACGCATTGTGGCGGATTTCAGTTAACGCTAGTGTGAAAGTAGCCTAAGAGAAGAAAGAACAGGGATGTTTTTGACTTTGAGCATCCTTCTGAAAGAGAATGGCTCTGGCACCAATGGAAGAGTCATCCACCTCCATAATAAATGGCTTATCAACATCTGGGCGATGTAGAATGGGAGTGCTAGCAAAGTGGGACTTTATGGAGAGAAAGTATCACAAAGGGAGTTATAAGTGACACTCACCGATGCTATCTCCTGGGAAGACAGGACCCGGAGAGAGCCACAGACTCCCAGGAATGCAGGGCAAGCGAGACTGGAGAGAGATTGCTTCAGGCCTGACAGGACCTGAAGCACCTGACTGCTGAGGGGTGTGGCTTAAACTCCAGGAAGCTGAATGAAAACTCCTAGAAAAGTAACTAAAGAACAAAGCTACCAAGGGGCACAAACAGAGACATAAACAGATCAGACCGGGGCCAGAGCACAGGATAGCGTAATGGTACCAAGGGACTAGACAGAAAGGATAGTAGTGTCATGTCGGACGCTGTTCAGACCAGGTCGTTCGACAGACAGCGGTAATTCCGCTTTTGACCACTATTTGCTCATTGGCTTCGGCTAGATTTTATCTAGCTGTTCCGGGGTTAATTTACCTGATCCTCGGATTGGAAGTTGGGCCATGCCCATTGCCTTTAAATAGTTCTCCTGATCATTGGGCGTCGCCAATTATAGCTTCTGTCTTGTGCGTTGTTATCTCGGTCTGGAGTGGAGAGCTGGTTGTTGGAGATTCGTTGCTGGTGGTGTATTTTCCTTAGTCTTATTTACTCCTTCCTATATTTGTATTTATTTTGCCCTGCACATTTATAGTGTATTCCTGAGTGACTGCGGCGTGGTGTATATTTTCCTTTATCCTTGTCTGTGCTAACTGTGGGTATTGGTGTATTACCTCTTCACTGGGCGGTGGGCGGTTGGTTTCAGCCTAGGGTTGAAACAGGAGACAGGGCGAGGGTCGAGGCCTGGACATGCACACCATCAGTGTAAACTCCAGGTAGAGGGTCAGTCAGGATTTCCCTAGTCTGAGGGAAATTGCAGGTGCCCGGGTTATTAGCTCTCGCTCACCTAGTCTCCCCGTGACATTATAATCGGCCCAACAGCAAAAAAAAAAAAAAAAGGGTTTCTTTCTTTTTCTCTTGTCATGGATCCCATGACTTCCATAACCCGCCAGTTGGAGGCGCTGTCCCTACAGGTCACTGAGTTGAGGGGGACAGTTCAGCAACAGGGACTAGCAGTATCTAATGTGAAGGCAAAGCAATATCTGTGTTTAGAATGTAAATTGCACAGATAGTACCACTAACAATTAGTCATTATAAAGCAAAAAGTGGATATAATAAAACGTAACTTTTAATAAATCAAAGAAACATAAAAAAAACAGTCACCCAAGTGAAAACACAAATTGAGGCAGCGTCTCAGCCATATAGTAAATGGTCACAGAGACTAATAAACCTCTATAGGATTAAAAGATTCCGACTGCGTCAGTATTTTACGGAATCAAAAAAACTATGGTATAGTATTCCTAAGACACTGTAAACAAACTTCACCTGTAAAGCAGCATCAATTTATATACACATAGTCGCATATGAGGACAATGATTTTCTACTTTCAATCATAGCAAAAAATGTGAACCTGTTTATAATTGGATAAAAAAACGGAACAGTCTCACCAATTCCATGGGCATCGGAGCACCGGATATTTGCTGGTCAGGCGATAATCCGGAAAAAGAAAAGATGACAATCCCTATGTCAATCCCTATAGGGCTACCATTAGGCTATCCCCAAAACTCCTGCCCTTGCAAGGGCAGTCCACAACTACCCCTGCACACACATGCCCTGCACTCTCCCTATGGTGTCGTCCCGACGCGTTTCTTTCAAGCTATATCATCAGGGGACTTGCTTGTATTAGGAGAAAGGTGCTAATGTGCTAAGTAAAGGAGGGACATAGAGTCCTGCCACCCTCTATGCTGTCCTGCATCTAATAGTATCTAATGTGCAAGCTGGAGCGACAGGAAGAGTTGCTGAGCCTAAATTCCCTTTGCCTGAAAAATTTGCTGGGGAACGCAGTAAATTTGATTTTTTTCGTGAAGCTTGCAAACTATATTTCCGTATGCGCCCGATCTCCTCAGGTAATGAGGCTCAGCGTGTGGGCCTGGTGTTGTCATTGTTAAGCGGGGATCCCCAAGCATGGGCGTTTTCTTTGCCATCTGATTCTGCTGCATTTGACTCTGTGGAGAGTTTTTTTTCCTCTCTTGGAAAAATCTACGATGAACCTGACAGAATGGCTCTAGCAGAATCTAAGATACGCACTATTCGCCAGGGGGAGCGAGTTGCAGAGGATTACTGTTCTGAATTTCGTCGCTGGGTGATTGATACAAAATGGAATGATCCAGCATTACGGAGTCAGTTTATTCATGGGGTTTCTGGAGGGGTTAAAAAAACCCTTCTGATGTACGAGACTCCTGCTTCTCTAGATTCCGCTATGAGTCTGGTTGTCCGCATTGATCGCTGTTTGCGTCAGGGGGAGCATGAGACACCGCCTATGGGAGAGGGTTTAGGTTCACGTGAGGTTGCTGCCGGTGAGCCCACAGAACCTATGCAAATCTCAGGGGTATCACATGTTAAGAATCGAGCCCCTGAGCTCAGGAAGCAGGGTGCCTGGTTTTACTGAAAAACGCAACGGCGGAAAACTTTTAAGCTCAGAGGGTGTGGAGGAGACCAATCTGAGCTTATGTATATCCTCCATGGTGGTTTCTCCATGCATGCTCCCTGCTAAGGTTTTTATTGCTGGCAGTGAGCTGCCAATTACTGTTTTTGTGGATAGTGGTTCAGCCACAAATCTCATTGATGAGGAGTTTGCGCGCACAGCAGGTTTTAGGATTGAAAAACTGTCTCATCCTATCCGCGTGGTCACCATCAATGCTGCTCCTCTCAGGGGAAGATTACTGAATTTGTGGCTGAGGTGAAACTCCACATTGGGGTTCTACATTCCGAGCGGGTTACATGTAAGGTGCTCAGGAATCTTCCTGCTCAGGTGGTTTTGGGTTTTCCTTGGTTGTCCATGCACAACCTGGTAATTTACTGGAAAACTCAGGACATAATTCAGTGGAGCGAGTTCTGCCAGGAGGATTGCCTGGCCATATGTGTGGCTGCGGTGACTTCAAGCGTTCCGGAGTCACTTCTGGATTTTGTGGATGTGTTCTCTGAAAAGGGTTGTTCAGAGTTGCCGCCACATCGTCCCTATGACTGTTCTATCAGGTTTAAACCAGGGGCCAAGTTGCCTAAAGCAAGGATGTTTAACATCTCCGGTCCGGAGAGACAAGCGTTAAAAGATTATATTGCTGAAAGCTTGAGCAAAGGGCACATCAGGCCGTCATCCTCGCCGGTGGCAGCAGGGTTCTTCTTCGTGAAGAAAGATGGCGGATTACGCCCGTGTTTGGATTTCAGGGAGTTGAACCAGATTACGGCATTCTGTAATGCTGTAGATAAGCCGCCGATGTTACCTGAAAGAGGAGAAAAAGATGTTAGATTATACTCACCCAGGGGCGGTCCCGCTGCGGTCCGGTCGGATGGGTGTCACCGGTCCGCTCCGGCGCCTCCCATCTTCGTTCCATGACGTCCTCTTCGGGTCTTTACGCCGCGGCTCCGGCGCAGGCGTACTTTGTCTGCCCTGTTGAGGGCAGAGCAAAGTACTGCAGTGCGCAGGCGCCAGAAAGGTCAGAGAGGCCCGGCGCCTGCGCACTGCAGTACTTTGCTCTGCCCTCAACAGGGCAGACAAAGTACGCCTGCGCCGGAGCCGCGGCGTAAAGACCCAAAGAGGACGTCATGGAACGAAGATGGGAGGCGCCGGAGCGGACCGGAGACACCCATCCGACCGGACCGCAGCGGGACCGCCCCTGGGTGAGTATAATCTAATGTCTTTTTCTCCTCTTTCAGGTAACATCGGCGGCTTATCTCCAGCATTACAGAATGCTGTAGATAAGCCCCTGATGCCGGTGAGCTTACCTCACCAGCGATTTTGGGGGTGACAGGGTCCCTTTAAGAACAGTTTTGTTTCAGCCTCCATTCTTGTGCAGCCAGACGTATCAAAACCCTTTGTTGTGGAAGTCGATGCGTCTGAGGTTGGTGTGGGGGCGGTACTATCTCAAGGCTCATCTTTGAGTGGTTTGCGTCCGTGCGCCTATTTCTCCAAGAAACTGTCGTCCGCCGAACGTAACTACGATATCGGCAACAGGGAGTTGTTGGCAATCAAGTTGGCCTTTGAGGAATGGCGACACTTCTTGGAGGGGTCAGTACATCAGGTTACTGTTATTACCGATCATAAGAATCTGCTGTATTTGGAGTCAGTCAAGCGTCTGCCCCCAGGCAGACTCGCTGGGCATTGCTTTTCACGTGGTTCAATTTTGTTGTCACTTACAGACCGGGGTCTAAAAACACTAAGGCGGATGCTCTGTCCAGGTGTTTTCCGGGGGGTGAACCTCGGGAAGATCCAGTACCCATCCTCCAAAAGGGTGTTGTGGTTTCGGCTCTCACTACCGAGGTTGAGGCTGAGATTGCCGAGGCTCAGGAGGAGGTACCATCTGAGCTTCCCATCAACAAATCTTTTGTACCGCTTCATCTCCACTTAAAGGTTTTGGCGGAGCATCATGATGCTGTCCTGGCTGGCCACCCAGGGGTTAGAGGTACCTTGGAGTTGGTGTCACGTCGGTTTTGGTGGCCCAAGATCCGACAGGACGTGGTCTCATACGTGTCAGCTTGTACCACATGCGCTAGGGCTAAGATGCCCCGCTCCCTTCCTGTTGGCACACTACTTCCTCTTGAAGTACCTAGTAAGCCATGGACGGAAATCTCCATGGATTTCATCACTGATTTGCCCTCATCAGCTGGGAACACGGTCATCTTGGTGATTGTTGATCGGTTTTCAAAAATGTCGCACTTTGTGTCTTTGCCTTCGTTGCCTAATGCTAAGACTCTGTCTCAGGTATTTGTGCAGGAGGTGGTCAGACTTCATGGGGTTCCGTCTGACATTGTGTCTGATAGGGGGTCTCAGTTTGTGGCAAAATTTTGGAAAGCATTTTGCTCATGGCTGGGGATCAAGTTGTCTCATTCTTCGGCGTTCCATCCTCAGTCAAATGGTCAGACTGAGCGTATGAACCAAAATTTGGAACAGTACTTACGCTGCTCTGTCTCTGATAACCAGGAGGAGTGGTCTACCTTTCTTCCTTTGGCTGAGTTTGCCATCAATAATCACCGCCAGGAGTTGTCTGGGGAGTCTCCATTTTTTTGTGTTTACGGGCTACATCCTCAATTTTGTACCTTGAGTCAGAGGGGCTCTTCCGGCGTTCCGGAGGAGGATCAGTTAGGAGCACAATTGTCATCAGTCTGGAGGAGAGTTAAACAGCGCCTGTTGAGTGTGTTTGCTAGGTACAAACGTGTGGCTGACAGTAGGCGTGTGCCAGGTCCGGACCTGAGTGTGGATGACTGGGTGTGGTTATCCACAAAAAACATAAGACTCAAAATACCATCCCTTAAATTGGGTCCACGGTTTATTGGTCCATTTAGGGTCACCGCCGTCATTAACCCAGTAGCGTACCGATTGGAGCTCCCTACGATGTATAAGATACACAACGTGTTCCACACGTCTCTTCTAAAGAAGGTGGTGGGTTCTGTGGACGCGGCGCCTATGCCACCTCCAGTCTTGGCGGATGTTAATTTGGAGTTTGAAGTCTCCAAGGTGGTTGACTCTCGTGTAGTGCGTCGCACTTTACAGTACTTGGTACACTGGCGTGGTTATGGGCCTGAGGAGAGGTCCTGGGTACCAGCCTCGGATATTCATGCGGATCGGCTGGTCAGGTTTTTTCATCGTCGCCATCCAGACAAGCCGGGTCCTATAAGCCGTGAGGGCCCTGGGGTCCCTCGTAGAAGGCGGGGTACTGTCATGTCGGACGCTGTTCAGACCAGGTCGTTCGACAGACAGCGGTAATACCGCTTTTGACCACTATTTGCTCATTGGCTTCGGCTAGATTTTATCTAGCTGTTCCCGGGTTAATTTACCTGATCCTCGGATTGGAAGTTGGGCCATGCCCATTGCCTTTAAATAGTTCTCCTGATCATTGGGCGTCGCCGATTATAGCTTCTGTCTTGTGCGTTGTTATCTCGGTCCGGAGTGGAGAGCTGGTTGTTGGAGATTCGTTGCTGGTGGTGTATTTTCCTTAGTCTTATTTACTCCTTCCTATATTTGTATTTATTTTGCCCTGCACATTTATAGTGTATTCCTGAGTGACTGCGGCGTGGTGTATATTTTCCTTTATCCTTGTCTGTGCTAACTGTGGGTATTGGTGTATTACCTCTTCACTGGGTGGTGGGCGGTTGGTTTCAGCCTAGGGTTGAAACAGGAGACAGGGCGAGGGTCGAGGCCTGGACATGCACACCATCAGTGTAAACTCCAGGTAGAGGGTCAGTCAGGATTTCCCTAGTCTGAGGGAAATTGCAGGGGCCCGGGTTATTAGCTCTCGCTCACCTAGTCTCCCCGTGACAAGTAGGGCCAAGCAGAAGTCAATGCCAAACGGACAAAGAAAGTACAGAGACGGAATCCAACAAACAGTATCCAGAGAACAGACCGAGTCAAAAAGCCAAGGGATCAAGCAAACTAGCACACAGCACAAAAACTCACTCAGGGGTCAATACACTTAGCCAAGGGCGGAAGTATCACTGACAAAGGAAACTCCCAGATGGAGGCTATAAAAAGTCCACCCAGGATCAGTGTGAGGCTACAGGAATTAACCCTAGAAGAACCGACATAGACAAACCATGACAGTACCCCCCTCTCAACGGGGGGCCACTGGACCCCCCCCAGGCTTACCAGGATACCTAGAATGAAATGCACTAACCAAGCGAACTGTGTGTACCAAACGGGCCATAACCCAGGACCTGTCCTCCGGCCCATACCCTTTCCAATGAACCAGATATTGTACTGACCACCACACCAACCTGGAATCCACAATGTGATCAATCTCATATTCCATGTGGCCCTCAACCAAAACAGGAGAAGCAGCGGATCCGGACTCCCACCGAACTGTCACAAAAGGTTTCAGTAGGGATTTATGGAAGACGTTAGGGATTTTAAATGAGACTGGTAGACACAACCTATATGCTACTGGATTGATCTTTTCCACAATCTAGTATGGGCCAATAAACTTGGGGCCCAACTTGGCTGATGGAATCTTCAACTTAATGTTTTGCGTGGAGAGCCAAACTTTGTCCCCAACCTGAAACACAGGACCTGTTCTTTTTCTGTAAGCGAAAAATGTATATCACCCTTGAGACCTGGAGATATTCCGCTGGACCTCCGCCCACGTATTCTTTAATCGCTGAACAGAACCCTCAGCCCCAGGACATCCAGAATCCAAACGAGAAAACTCGCCGAAATGTGGAATAAATCCATAATTGATCATGAAAGGAGACATACCGGTAGCTTGGCTTGCCCGACTATTGAAGGCGAACTCCGCCAACGGCAGTACATCACACCAGTCATTCTGTCTCGCGGAAGTCAAACATCTGAGGATCTGTTCCAGAGACTGAATAGTGCGTTCTGTCTGACCATTGCTCTCTGGGTGGTATGCAGGCGAAAAAGACAGAGAAATCCCCAATTTCTTACAGAAATCACGCCAAAACTTTGCCACATACTGCACTCCATCATCAGACACCACATTCAGGGGTACCCCATGCAACCGGATCACATGCTGCACAAACAATCTGGGCAAAGTCTCAGCTGACGGTAGTGTGGTCAAGGGTACAAAATGAGCCTGCTTCGAAAACCTGTCCACCACTACCCATACCACCGTATTGCCCCTAGACAGGGGAAGATTGGTAATAAAGTCCATGGACAAGTGAGTCCATGGCCTTTTGGAAACTGCCAAGGGCATAAGTTAACCAGTGAGTTTTTAGAATGAGCGCAGACCCCACAACCAGAAATACATTTTTTAGCATCAGAACTTAGAGTAGGCCACCAAAAGATCTTAGCCACCGCCAGGTGCATGGCCGAGATACCAGGGTGAGCCCTAAGCTTGGATTCATGAAACTCCTGCAGGAGTTTGAGCCGAAGTTGCAATGGGACAAATTACCCCCCCGGCATGGCAGCAGGAGCCAGAGACTGGGCCCTCTCAATATCCCGTTCCAACTCAGATGAGACCCCTGCCAACACTACCCCAGGGTGAAGAATGGAGGACGGTGGCTCAGGGGGAGACATCGGATGAAAACTACGAGATAAGGCATCAGCCCTGATATTCTTTGACCCCGGACGAAACGTAATTGTAAACTGAAAACTAGAGAAAAAAAGTGACCAACGGGCCTTTCTAGGCGTAAGTCTTTTAGCAGACTCGATATACGATAAATGTTTATGGTCGGTAATCACAGTGACCGGGTGACTGGCCCCCTCCAAAAAGTGCCTCCATTCTTCAAACGCCAATTTGACCGCAAGAAGCTCTCTATTGCCGACATCATAATTCCTTTCAGCAGCAGAGAACTTCCTGGAAAAAACCACATGGCCTGAGGTTGGTCAGAGTTACGGGCCCTTGGGACAACACAGCACCCACCCCCACCTCAGAGGAGTCCACTTCCACAATAAATGGTTTGGACGGATCTGGCTGTACTAAAACTGGGGAGCAAGTAAAGGATTTCTTCAGAGCAGCAAAGGCCTCTTTTGCTGGCGAGGACCAATTTTTCACATCCGCACCTTTGCGTGTTAAATCTGTGAGTGGTTTGACCACCTGCGAAAACCCCCGAATAAATTTACGGTAATAATTGGTGAACCCCAAGAAGCGCTGGAGCTCTTTAAGATCTCGGGGTTGCACCCAGTCAGCAATGGCCTGCACCTTCTTGGGGTCCATACGAAAACCCTCACAGGACACAATCAACCCCAAAAAAAGATAACTCTTGAACAAAAAACAAACATTTCTCCAATTTAGCAAACAGATAATAATAATAATAATAATAATAATCTTTATTTATATAGCGCCAACATATTCCGCAGCGCTTTATAGTTTAACAGTTTCAAACACAACAGTCATAGGTAACAATGTTAACAATACAGTAATAAAGCAAAATAAGACAGAATAAGACGATATAAGACGACCCTGCTCGTGAGAGCTTACAATCTACAATGAGGTGGGGAGATACAAAGTACAGGTGTGTATTTACAATGATGTATTTACAATGATGGTCCAGCCATCTTCAGGGGGTGGGGGGTAGATGGAGATAGTGAATGGGCTACACACACACACACAAACATAAAATGACTGATTAGGGAACGTGATAGGCCGCTCTGAACAAATGAGTTTTGAGCGAGCGCCTAAAACTATGCAAGTTGTGGATGGTCCTAATATCTTGGGGTAGAGCATTCCAGAGGATTGGCGCAGCACGGGAGAAGTCTTGGAGTCGGGAGTGGGAGGTACGGATTAGTGCAGAGGTTAGTCGAAAGTCGTTTGCAGAGCGCAGCGGTCGGCTAGGCCGATAGACAGAAATGAGGGAGGAGATGTAAGGGGGTGCCGCACTGTGGAGAGCTTTGTGGGTGAGCACAAGTACTTTGAATTGTATCCTGTAGTGAATGGGCAGCCAGTGTAACGACTGGCGAAGAGTGGACACGTCCCTAGCTGCTGCATTAAGGATAGACTGGAGAGGGGAAAGTCGCGTGAGGGGGAGGCCAATTAATAGAGAGTTGCAGTAGTCCAGACGGGAGTGGATTAGGGCGACAGTGAGAGTTTTTGTGGTCTCCATGGTGAGAAAAGGGCAGATTCTAGAGATGTTCTTTAGGTGTAAGCGGCACGAGCGGGCAAGAGATTGTATGTGGGAGGTGAAGGAGAGATCGGAGTCAAACATAACACCCAGACAGCGTGCCTGCTGCCTAGGCGTTATTATGGTGCCACCCACGGAGAGGGAAATGTCAGATTTAGGGAGGCTAGTAGAAGGCGGGAGCAGAAGAAGTTCAGTTTTGGAGAGGTTGAGTTTCAGATAGAGAGTGGACATGATGTTAGAGACTGCAGACAGACAGTCAGTGGCTTTCTGTAGTACAGCGGGGGTAAGGTCAGGGGCTGATGTGTATAGTTGTGTGTCATCAGCGTAAAGATGGTACTGAAAGCCAAATCTGCTGATGGTCTGTCCAATTGGGGCCGTGTAGAGGGAGAAGAGAAGAGGGCCAAGGACTGAGCCCTGAGGTACCCCGACAGTGAGAGGAAGAGGAGATGAAGTGGAGCCGGAGAACAGAACACTGAAGGAGCGTTCAGAAAGATAGGAAGAGAACCAGGAGAGAGCAGTGTCCTTAATGCCTAGTGACTGGAGCCTAGAGAGTAGGAGAGGGTGGTCAACAGTGTCGAAAGCTGCAAAAAGATCGAGGAGAATGAGCAGAGAGTGGTCACCGTTACATTTTGCTGTCAGAAGGTCATTGGTCACCTTGATGAGTGCAGTTTCTGTTGAATGTAGGGGGCGGAACCCGGACTGTGAAGGGTCTAGGAGGGAATGAGTGGAGAGGTAATGGGTAAGGCGGGAGTAGATCAGGCGCTCCAGGAGTTTTGAGATGATTTTCCCTAAATCTTTGGAGGAAGATTCGTACATGAATCAGATGAGACTGACTGTCAGATGAGTATATCAGAATATCATCTAAGTAAATAAGAACAAAACAACCAATGAGATCAGCAAATACAACATTCATGAAATTCTGAAATATGGCGGGGGCTTTGGTAAGACCAAATGGCATGACTAAATTTTCAAAAAGTCCCTCAGACGTGAGGAACGCAGTTTTCCATTTGTCGCCATCCCGGACTCTTATCAAATTATATGCTCCCCGAAGATCCAGTTTGGAGAACCATTTAGCCCCTGATAGTTGATTACATAAATCAGGAATCAACGGAAGGGGATACGTATTCCAAACTGTTATCTTATTAAGTTCACGAAAGTCGAGACAGGGACGTAAACTGACATCCTTTTTTTTACAAAAATGAACCCCGCCACCACAGGTGAAACAGAGGGACGTATATGTCCCTTGCGAAGACATTCCGCAATATAATTTTTCATAGCTAAGCTCTCCGGGCCAGATAAATTAAACAGACAGGCTTTAGGTAGTTTAGCCCCTGGGACTAACTCAATGGCGCAATCAAAAGGTCTATGTGGCGGCAACTTCTTAGCCTCGCTTTCTGAGAACACATCTTCGAAGTCTATCAGGTACTCTGGAATACCTTCCAGCTCAGATGACACAGACACAGATTTAACAGGTTCAACCAACAGTGCAGATTTATAACATAACTTAGAACAATTAGACCCCCATTGAACAATCTCCCCAGTTTTCCAATTAATAACTGGGTTATGGCGTTGTAACCAGGGCATGCCCAACACCAACCCCGCTGGTAGATTGTCCAGAACTAAACAACTTAACTTTTCCTCCTGAGCGGAGTCCACTCTGAGCGAAAACAAATCAGACATAAAGAGAATTCCCTCTTTCATGAGGGGGAGGAGTCAATGGCCACCACCTTGATCGGAGTCTTAAGCCTAGCTGTCCCTATCTTGCAACGTGTGGCCAATTGGGAGTCATTCAGATTGATAGATGACATGCAGTCCACAAACGCTGTAGAGAAAGAAGAACAACCGTCCACTAAGAGTTCCACATGAAGAAACACCTTAGAAAATGAGGAAAAGTGTACCTGCGGGTCTGAGTAGTCTCCTCGATAACTACCCAGACCTAGTCATTTCCCGCCAACCGAGTCGATGATGGACAGGAAGGACAATCCTTCCAATGTCCAGCTTCACTGCATTAGAAGCATAACTGACAGACACTCATCATCATGTCCTCTGCCAATCGCACTTGGTCAGGCTAATAATATATGTGCCTGAGGGCCTCAAAGAACGCATTCACCGACACTCTCAGGGGCAGTGGGAGAAAGGGAGAAAGCCCAAGCCTGCGGGGACCCCCTTAACAGGGACATGACTACCCCTACCCTCTGACTATCACCCCCCGAAGACCATAATCTCAAATTGAAGAAGAGTTTACAACCCTCTTTGAAAACCCTAAACTCCTTCTTGTTCCCAGAAAAAAAGTCAGGCAATTTAACAGGAGGTTCTGGGGACACCAGCGCAATATCACTCGCCATAGCCCCCTGAAGACCAGAAGATAATGACCCCTGCATAGTCTCAGTGACCTGCCGCTGAGAACGAGCTAGGGCCTGCTGCTTCAGAGTTAAAGCCTGAAACATCTGGCTCAGTTTTTTCATTTGTTCATATAAAGACTGTATGGAATCCATAGCCCTTCCCACAACACACGCCCCAAACTCAGCAGTGAAACAGAAATAAGTTAGTGGTCAGTGATAATATCACGAAGGGAGTTATAAGTGACACTCACCGATGCTATCTCCTGGGAAGACAGGACCCGGAGAGAGCCACAGACTCCAAGGAATGCGGGGCAAGCGAGATTGGAGAGAGATTGCTTCAGGCCTGACAGGACCTGAAGCACCTGACTGCTGAGGGGCGAGGCTTAAACTCCAGGAAGCTAGAAGCTGAAGGAAAACTCCTAGAAAGGTAACTAAAGAACAGAGCTACCAAGGGGCACAGACAGAGACATAAACAGATCAGGCCGCGGTCAGAGCACAGGATAGCGTAATGGTACCAAGGGACTAGACAGAAAGGATATTAGGGGCCAAGCAGAGATCAATACCAAAAGGACAAAGAAAGTACAGAGACGGAATCCAACAAACAGTATCCAGAGAACAGACTGAGTCAAAAAGCCAAGGGATCAAGTAAACCAGCGTATAGCACAAAAACTCACTCAGGGGTCAGTACACTTAAAGGGAACCTGTCACCCCCAAAATCGAGGGTGAGGTAACCCCACCGTCATCAGGGGCTTATCTACAGCATTCTGTAATGCTGTAGATAAGCCCCCGATGTATCCTAAAAGATGAGAAAAAGAGGTTAGATTATACTCACCCAGGGGCGGTCCTGCTGCTGGTCCGGTCCTATGGGTGTCGCGGTCCGGTCCGGCGCCTCCTATCTTTATCAGATGACGTCCTCTTCTTGTCTTCACGCTCCGGCGCAGGCGTACTTTGTCTGCCCTGTTGAGGGCAGAGCAAAGTACTGCAGTGCGCAGGCGCCGGACCTCTCTGACCTTTCCCGGCGCCTGCGCACTGCAGTACCTTGCGCTGCCCTCAATAGGGCAGACAAAGTACGCCTGTGCCGGAGCCGCAGCGTGAAGACCAGAAGAGGATGTCATCTGATGAAGATAGGAGGCGCCGGACCGGACCGCGACGCCCATCGTACCGGACCGCCCGCCCAGGTGAGTATAATCTAACCTCTTTTTCTCATCTTTTATGATACATCGGGGGATTATCTACAGCATTACAGAATGCTGTAGATAAGCCCTGATGGCGGTGGGCTTAGCTCATCTTGGATTTTGGGGGTGACAGGATCCCTTTAACTAAGGACGGAAGTATCACTGACAAAGGAAACTCCGAGATGGAGGCTATAAAAAGTCCACCCAGGATCAGTGTGAGGCTACAGGAATTAACTCTAGAAGAACCGACCCAGATAAACCATGACAGAAAGGCCTTGGAGACCTCCTCCAACCACAACTTGGGATTAGCTCCTTTCTTGGTGAGGGCTACCAGAGGAGCTACCAAAGGTGAGAAGTGGGGAATGAATTGGCGATAGTAATTAATGAACTCCATAAAGCGCTGCTTTAAGAGAATGGGGTTCTTGCCAGTTCATCACAGACTCCAGCTTGGCAGGATCCAGCTTGGCAGGATCCATGGCCAATACCTTGGCTGAGATGATATAGCCCAGGAAAGGCAGGGACTCCTGCTCAAAACGCACTTCTCAAGCTTTGCATAGAGGGAATTGGCCTGTAGTAGGTCAAAGACTTTGCGGCCATCTCTCCGGTGGGAATCAATATCTGGAGAATAGATGATAGACTACGATCGAGGTGGATAAGAGTTCCCGGAAGTCGTCATTTACAAAGTATTGAAATACGGTTGGGGCATTACAAAGCCCGAAGGGCATCATCAAGTACTAAGTACTCATAATGGCCGTCCCTAGTGTTAAATGACGTTTTCCACTCGTTCCCCTCACGGATGCGTATCAGGTTGTAAGTGCCCCACAGATCTAGTTTAGTAAATACCCTCGCTCCCCGCAACCTAACGAAGAGCTTAGAAATAAGAGGTAGTGGGTATTTATTTTTAACGGTTATTGCATTAAGACCCCTCTAGTAAATGCATGGACCTAACTCCCCGTTCTTCTGCATGAAGAAGAATCCAGCCCCTGCAGGTGACACTGACTTCCTAATGAACCCTCTCGCCAGGTTCTCCTTAATATATTGGAACATTGCCTCCTTCTCCGGGAGAGATAACGGATAGACTTGGCCCCCGGGGTGGCTCTGCACCTGGCAAGAGATCAATAGGACAGTCATAGGGGCGGTGAGGCGGAAAGGTCTTTTTTGGAAAATACATCCGCATAAGACCAATAGTGTTTGGGGAGAGAGGTTAGATCTGCGGGCACCCCAGTAGTAGCCACCTGAACGTACACCCTCTGACATCTACCCAAATACTGAACGTGTGAACGTGGCCTTACTGAGGCCATAACAGACACATTTGCTCTTGGACAAAACTCTGATTCTGTCGCTTTTATGATTTTTTTTTAACTTAAAGCACCTTTCCAAATTTACAATGACCATAATACGTGATTTCACTCTTAAAGTGCCTTCATAATACGTACTTTTACATTCTTTAAGAGGTTGTCCAGTACTCGGACAACATCTTCTCAATACCTATATTTCCCCCTTGTAAAAAAAATAACACCTATACTCACTTCCGATGTCAGCACCATTCCAGCGGTTTCTGCACTGGCTCTCCTGGGGATTGCGTGACATTTTTATGTTACAAGACCCATGTAGCCAACTAGCGCTAGCTTCACTCTTCCCACCTTCAGTCACATACATCCAAAGGAAGAGAGAGCTGGTGCTGGAATTGCGCAGGCACCGGAGGTGAGTATTGACGTTATTATTTTACAAAGGGGAAACATAAGCATTGTCTGAGTAGTGGACAACCCCTTTAAATAGATCTCTTTAAGTTGATGAGGCTGGTGTACTTACTATGAAAATTCATGTTTTAATGGCTGTAAAATCCTGACATTAATATGAGCTCTAGCTGGACTCATTCTAATATGTTAATATAAATGCTCATTTTAATAGCAGGTGACACAAGTTTTCAAATATAATTATATATTCTGCCATGCTGAATGCACTTGGGTACGAAAATCATCAAGATCCGCTCTGATGACAACTCCCTTTGCAATTGCCGACCAAAGATGTCCCAGTTGTGGTCGATGGGAGACAAGTGTGGAAACGTAGCAGGACATGGAAGCACCTTTAGGGCACGCAAGATGCTCACAGCAGCACGAGCAACATGTGACCTGTGATTTCCATAAGTCCACAAACTTTTCCTTCTTGGTGTTGCAATTTTCATGTTGAAGAGTGTCTATAATAATGTATGCCAATTGTATTGTGAAATCTAATGACAGGTGCACTTTGGAGATAATGGTCAGTTTTATGCTATATGTCCTTCCTTGTAGTATCATGATTTTCCTTTCCCTGTCATTTATGTATATATATCAGTTGACAGTGTGAGCGTGTTGGAGTACCTAATACCTAATCAAGAATTTATACAATAGTTTGTTTGGGAACGAGGTATTACTCCAATCTCTTCTCAACTGTATTTACAAGAATCATGGCAACTTCTGCCTTGGTTTAATCTGCAGGTTAATAGCGTTATGAACCTGCCCGGCACCACACTCAGACCCCTGATGCCAGGAGGAAATGCACTTTATTCCCGCAAGCATTGTTCCAGTTTTAATTACGGACCCACATTCCCCACAATGACTGACAGCCAGCTTAGCACTAGGGCCGGCTGCCGATCAGTGCCAGAGGCGTAGTTACAGCCACCGATCTCTATACACAGGGTGGTGACTTGAACCCACACCAACGTGGCTGAAACCGGAATGCTGCCAGAGGAATAAAGTTAATTTCCTCCCAGCAGCGGAGGTCTAATTGCCGGCAAAGGACAGGTTCACAACACTATTAGCCTGCAGATTAACCCCATATGTGCATAACAGCGTTTTTTCAGATGACTGGTTCCTTTTAACTTATCTGTCTCTGATCACTGAAATATAATTGACACATCAGACCTCATTACATAGCTGCCATATCTGGTTCTTATTTAAAAGAAACCTGTCTTATTGAAATTGGTATTTGATCTGTAGGCTGATCGTTATAGAGGAGGAACTGATGGTTTTAATATACATTTTTTAAGGAAAAGTTTCAGCAAAACTTGTATTTTCTTCATTGAACTTCCTGGTGTTTGTACACATATTCATCAGTGATTGACAGCCTTCATTGTATGACTGTGCATGCAGAGAGCTGTCAATCACTGAACAGGACCACCCACTGGACTCATGTAAATGTAAGGAGAAGAACCCAGCTAGGCATACTTCCTCTGTGATGGGTCCAGAACCATTGGGGCTGTCACCTATGTTGCAGGGGGGAAAGCTTAAGTCCCTGGACTGTTCCCGGCAGTTGAGAAAAGAGGGTGTGGCTAAGCTGAGGGAATTGCAGCGTGCGAGTAATCTGACAGTTGCCGTGGGAACGTGCATTGTGCAGGAGGGCAGTGTCAGGGATTTTGTGAGGGGGCCAACTGCCAGAGCGGGCAAAAACCAGGAGAGGCAAAAAGCTGTTAACAGAGACTGCCGGCAAAGACGTACCTGGTCCCCGCTGACATGTGAGTGACAGGACGCCCAGTCAGGACATAAGCCTGCGCAAGCACCGAAGGGAGAATTGGGACACCCGCTGTGAAGGGTTTCCCTTTGTACCTAAATTGAGTTGCTCATTGTCCCTGTACGCTGACAGGGGGAAAGACTGTGCTCTGTCTGGCTCATCGTTTCCTGACACACCGATCACTGACCGGACCACAAGGAATCACCGTTGCTGCCAGGAACCATGACGTCGTCTTTTCCAGGACTACACTGGACCACGAGGAATCACCGCTGCTGCCAGGATCCAGGACGCCATCTTGTCCAGGAAGCCAACGTTCTCATCCTGAACTAACGGCATTCTGAAGTCGTCAGACTGATAAGTTTGCTATCCTTGAACTTCCTACCCTATGCTTCACACCCGCTTCCCCTGAGTTATGTCCCCTGTGTTCCTTTATACTGTTTTATCTGTTTTCTCTCTGCGAGTACTATACCTGTTAAATTAAACCCCACCTTAACACTTGCTCTGCCTCCGACCCGTTACTGCATCTTCCTACCTGCTCACATACATACAGAGCACCAGGGATTTCAATGTATAAAATATAAGTTATACTGAATCTTTTCTAACAAACCTATAAGCTTCTCCTTCTGTATACTATGCTGTTCACAGATCACACTGCAAGCAGTACAAAACAAGTTCCCTTTAAACCTTTTGTACCAACTAACATTTTAAGCTTATAACACTCTTCATGGATTATTGCATTTAGGATTTTGCTTTTCAACAAACCAATAGTAATTATCTAGTACATTGAAGTACATGATACTTATGGTTGGGGGATAGCAGTGTCATTTCGAGCATGCCATAGTTTCTAATGGCTACATGGTGATCACATGGCATTGTCACTGTCACTATGCCACCAGCATGTCATACAGATAAGTGTAGCCTGGCAGCGCAGCTTAGCCTTTTAAGGAAGCGCAGACCTCCGAATGCTGCTTGGTATCAGACTGTCACAGACACCGCATGCCCTGTCCTCAGATAGTGGAGTACTACAAATAACTGGCTTTATCTACTAAATGCTCCTTCCCTTTGTCTTTCCTTTTAACATTTCTATTTTCACCAACTTGCCAGTTTACCTTGCAACTGCGTAGTAAGACATATGTTCCTGTATTTGTCTAATTTTAAGAATTCCATTAATTATTAATGTATTTCACAACACACTACTGTTTTATTTAAATTAAAAAATATATATGTAAATTCTGCTAATGCTTTGGACACAGCTGATTGCTGCTACCTCCCCAAAAAACGCAGAACATATTAAGCAGAGAAGACGTACTTGACAATAAGACATTCCCACCGTTTTGTGTTGGGTCATTCCTTAGTTCTATTCATGTTACTATGTCATCATTTGTAAAAACAAAAGGAAAATACATGCAGCGACCTCCCTCCCCCATTGAATTCCTCGATGGAGAAATATGACCTTGCCAAATATTGGAGGAAATCAAGATTTGCTGCTTGACTAATGGTACCAGTAATACAGCTATATAAGATTAAAAAATACAACTGCACTATGACCACATAATATCACCACATAGTGACACCATACTGATCATCAACCAAAACTACTGTACTAATTCTGCTATTACCAGCATACAGCGACTATGTAATGGTAGATATTAGTGACTTATAGGTGACATTCTGAATGATTGTAGTCACTCACATTCCCTTTTCTATTTGGCTCAGACCGCCATGAAAAATGTTCTGTCTAGGTCACTGGTTATAGCACTGTATGGTTTCTGTAGAGGAGGGGGATTATAGGAGATTGCTGAAAAAGTAAAAAGTCAAAGATGTCTAAGTTTTACATTCTGCAGAGACGAGTCATGGATGAAAGGAATGGTTATGGCGGTCTAGGGCAAATGGAAAAGGGAAAGTGAATGACTACAATCATTGAGAACATCACCTATAAGTCACTGATATCTACCATTACATGAGCACTGCGGTAATATCAGAATAGACCTTGTAATTTTTGCATTGTTTTTTTTATTGCAGTTGTATCATGCATATGTCATCATCTTTTTTGTGTGAATAAAATGTTTATAAAAAAATAATAATTATAATTACAAGTTCCTCTGTGCCTCCTTATAATAATAATAATAATGTCCCCTCATAATAATGACTATCAACTGTGCCTACTTATAATAACCCACTTATTGTGCCTTGTAAATAACAATGACTCTCAATTGTACCTCCTCATAATATTGACACCCTCATTGTGCCTTCTTATAAAAATGCCCCTGTAACCTCCACATAATAATGACCCCCAGTGTGCCTTCTTATAATAATATTTTCCAATTGTGTCTGTAGGGAGGAGAGTCAGGCTAACTGTCCCTCTTGCGTGTCTGGGCCGGAACTGTCAGGGCTGTCATCATTGTTTCGGGTGAAAGAGACCGGATTTTCTGACCGGAGCGGTTCAGGACACGTGACTGATTGGGGCGGGTCCAACCTAAATAGTGGTGTGTGCGGGAAGTCCCCAGAACTGCAGCTGCTGACCCGAAGGGGCAGGTATGCTAACATGGCTATAGAGTCTAGGTAGTGCTGGAGCGGCTCCAGGGTTCAGATACCTCTGGAGCGGATTCAGAGTTCGGTTGCTGCTGGAGCGGATTCAGAGTTTGGTTGCTGCTGGAGGGGATTCAGAGTTCGGGTTCTGCCAGAGTGGCTTCAGGGTTTAAATAACGCCAGAGCAGCTTCAAAGTTCGGATACTGCCGGAGTGGCTTCAGTTACCTCTGGAGCAGCTTCAGGATAGCGTCCACTCTATACAGGAATACAGGGACAGGTTAAAGAGCTAACTTGAACTGCATGGGAAGAGGGACCTGGCAACATACAGTTACATACACAATGTAGGGAAACAACAGAGGTTGCTCAGATATCCACCAAAATATGGGCTCCTAGGGAGATAGATGAATCCCAAGGAGACCAAGAGAAGTGCAATACAATTCCAATATTAAAATCACAAATTTATTCAATAATCTAAAACTATCAATACATACAAATAGTTAAAAAGCAGAAAAGTTCCTCCTAAACGTTAGGGCACAGTGGTATCCTAAACCAATAAAGTACACTATGGAAACAATATGAGAGCAAAAGTGTAGTTATAATAGTAACCATAATGATTTAGAAAAATGGAGGCACCAAACTACCAAAACTTGCCATAACCAAGACTTGCTGTGACAGTGAATAATCATATAAATATTCAATATGACGTATCGTAATTTAGTATTACATCAAGGACCTCCAGAATGTACCAACCCTAGAAGACAACAAAGATAGTGGGAGATTGCAATATTCACAAACAAGCTAGATAATACCAAAGAAGAATCGTACAAAAGACATCATACAGAAGTATACTAATTCTTATTATGCTAATATATATGATGTCAGTCAGTATATTTAGTAAACTTATAATTCATTATGGGGCTTATGGCAATCTTCCGGGTCTATCTAAACAAAGAAGTCGCGACAATTTCACGAGACACAATATAGAATATACAGAGGCGCATCTTTGACACACCGGACTGAGTGACTATGGGAAGTCACATCCCAAATAGCTTATAGCCAGACATAAGGGCATGAGCAGGTCAGTCGCAGAATTTAAAGTTATAATGTTCATAGTCAAGGCTAATAGGGGTGACTGGTAGGAAGAAGTCCTAGAAAGTGTCAAGAGTGTGCCGCACCCGTCTGGGACCTGTGGTGCATCTGGGATCAGAAGATCCCAGAGATTAGTTGATCACAGGCCCTCCTTGGAGACTACATGACCATTCACATGAGTGGTGCAGGTTTACTCTTTATTTTGGTACGGAAGGGGTTAAGAGTCCTTGGTTTAAGTCAGCTGCTGCTTATTGGTACACTCCCCCTTCACTATTTAAACTCACTTCTGGCTGCCTTCCATGCCAGCCATAGGTTTTACTATCCTGACCCTTACTTACCTGGAATAGCTGTTGTGTTCCTGTAGAAGCCAAAGTGTTCTTGGAAAAGTTGTTTGTGTTCCTTTTGATTCCTTTGGATATCATTTGTTGTGTTTTTCCCCTGTATGTTCCTTTCCCTGTGTTGTCCTTTTGTAGGAGTAAGACTAGAATCTTACTGTCCAGCTCACTATCTAGGCTAAAGACCCAGGGTTAGAAAGGGCTTAGACACGTGATGGCGCACGGGTGGAAGGACCTGTCTAGGGCAATGGGTTTTAGGTTGGTGAAAAAAGCGTTTAAAAATTAGTTTGCGAGCAAACAGGTGTATTTCCTTAATAGTAGTAAATGTATCAAGAGTGTAATACAGAGAAAAGGAGAGTCCCTTCTCTAGAACAATCTTCTGTATGGGGGATAAAGAATGGCAAGATAAATTAATTACTTTGGATGAAGCTGACTTGGTAAACTATGTTGGAAAGAATAATCCTGAGTCCTTTTACTATCAGATCGGGTTTTCATCATGCGTTTATCACTGGAGTTGAAGTCACATTTTCACCCTCACTCATAGAGGACATTGAAGAGAAAGAGGTGTTTCCGTCTACTGATCTCTTAGCTGCCGTCTTGGGAAATTGCCATCTGTAGATCTCATTATTTTCATAGTCTGTAACGTCCCGTTGGAATTTTTTTACTTTTACAGAACTGATCTCCTTTTCCCAGTTTTCTATATCTTTGTCAAGATCATGATAAATCTTACAGATGGTATCCCCACTAATGTCCTGTTGCATGGATTCAATTTCAGAATCTAAGGTGGTGAGGAATATTCCATTTTTTTTCAATGACTATCTGTATGAAAGACATGGAGCAGTTACTCGCAGCCTCCCTTTTTTAATGAGAGCTTTATCTTCCAAGGGAAAGGATGGATAGGTTTGAATTAGGGTTGAACGAAACAGATCGGACATTTTCAAAAATCGCTGACTTTCAGCAAAGTCGGGTTTCATGAAACCCGACCCGATCCCACTGTGGGATCGGCCATGCGGTCGGCGATCTTCGCGCCAAAGTCGCGTTTCATATGACGCTTTCCCCACCATTTTTCAGCCAATGAAGGAGTGTGGGCAGCGTGATGACATAGGTTCTGGCTTGCTTTCCGCGGCGTCACAGGGGGTAAAACCGCCATCTTACCCTTTGGGATGTAGCGATTTCCACAGTCCAACACAACCTTTGCAGGGACGAGAGAGAGAGAGAGAGAGACTTTGCTCCCCCATTGACTCACATTGGGTTTCGTGTTTCAGTCGATCCCCGACTTTGCGCGATAATCAGACGATTTGACTCGACTCGACTTATGACAAAGTCGTGTTTCGCGAAACCCGACTCGATCCTAAAAAAGTTAAAGTCGCTCAACCCTAGTTTGAATTCTTAAACCCCCTAATGGGGAGGGAGCCTTTTATACTAAATTCCTCCCAGCTATTGGCTGGGGGGCATTTTTCAAAGTACGCGCTGTAATGGAAGCTTGTGCGGTGTGCACAGAAGACAGGAAGGAGGAAGCAGAGCATGAAGAAGCCACTGGGGCTGGGGGGTGAGCATGTTGGCATCCCTGCCAGGAGGAAGGGGTGGGACCACACAGGGATTCTGGCATAGCGCTACAGTCTACTTTTAAAAATCACCCCCATTTCCTTTTATTTTAAAAATTACCAAACCCATTCTGCCTCCTTTTAATAATCATCCCCCAAGTGTGCTTACTTTTAATAAGCTTCAATTTGTGCATCCATTGGGCCCGCTGAGGGAGATTAAAACAAACTAATACTCACCTCATCTTTTTCCCAGCCAAGCACTGATATGCTTCTCCCTCTTCTCCATTGCAGATTCCAGGCTGGCACAGATGGTGTGATCAAGTGATGTCATTGCATCACCTGACTTCCCTGCTTGGCACCAACCTCTTTTAGGTCACAGGCAAGAAGCATCCTGTGGCCCGTCTGACAAAATTAGCTGAGCAGGGAGCCATTGACTCTATGCTCCACTATACTTGTTAACAGTATGGGCATCCTCATCCTCATTGTTGTAGGCTGCTGCAGTCCACTCCTAGACTAGCCCATCTGGCATGTGCCAGAATTACCATACGGCCAGTCTGACTCTGGCGACTATAATGCATCTGCTAGAATTAAGTTGCAGTCTGAATGTCAGACTACAAGAAGTGTAGCTGTCAGAGGCTGAAAGGAAAGCTTTTCCAGCAGTGTAGTTTGATGTATAAGTGTATCAAGCAGTAAGTATATCCTATATAAGGTGAAATCCTATGTTACTAACATTCCTTCCTTTTGTATTGCACACGTAACTCCATAACTCTGACATTTAGACGTAGTTTATGGAGAACACCATGAACTGAAAACCTTGCATTGGAAAATGTTTTAGCTGAAATGAATCTAGAAGTGTTTTGACAAGCAAGTGCCTATGATGTCTCCTCTCTGCTGCCGCACTGGCTGCTTCTCCTATTAAGGAATTGTGCTCATTCCCATGCAAGTCACATACCAGGTACACAAATAAGTCATGCCTGATGAAAATGCAGCTCCCAACCACCATACGCATTGTACATACTATAAAGATGCAGAGGATTTGCTAAGAAATTTCACGCGTCCAAGAAGTAAAAAACCTGACTGAATTTTATGCTACAACTAATAAATGCAAGAACCTCCCAAAACCTAGACTTCGCTTCCCAAGGTTGAAAGCATTGACAATAGAATCATTTATTAGTCTGGTCAAGTTTGTGTTATGGAACCCAATACTTACATTCTAATAGTCATTCTGTAATAAAAGTGTTACCTAATAGTCCAAACAGTTTTCTCCCTAACTAACAGCAGTGGCAGCAGGCATTTACTAAGAACAAGGTTCTTAAAATCCTAAAAATGATTGTTTTACTAAGTTAGGGGTTAGATAATTAAGGGTGAAATAATGATATCTGTAATGTATGTCTATTCTTTATTATGTGCTGTTTGCTCATGCAGCGCCCCAGGGTCCTGGTCATTGCAGTAATGTTATTCTTCCACCAGGGGGAGTGATGTTACGTCTGAAGGCAATAAAGGAGATCTCTTTAGCAGGTATCACAAATCACACAACACACTTCACACTCCAGGCCGCCAGGGGCAGCTACGCTCCTATCTATTAGGGCACTCCTCACAACTAGGTAAAACTGGTGGTCTGGACAGAAAGGGAGAGAGAAGCAAGCTGGGTTTCACCCAAGCAGCACCAGTCTGGCGGACACTGGCGGGGCTGGACCTAGTGAGCTGCTATCTGGGCTCCGCTCAGGTAGTGGGTCCCTGACAGGGGTGGGATCCTGTCAGAGGCCTAGACAGAAGGCCACGGAGCTGCTCCTGCCCCACGTGCGGCAGCATCCTAGGAAAGAGACATTGAAGGCATTTGCGTTGCAGAGGGTGAGAAACGAAGTCATAGCAAAGGAGAGGAAACCAGAAGGAGTTCTGCCCTGCGAAAGGCTGCCTCCTTCTGAGGCGCAAGAATCCGGTAGCCAGAACACCGAGGGAGTAAGGATCTCTACGCTTTACTTCAGAGACTGGCAGGACAGTTAATTCCACGTTAGCTGCCCGACCTTATACCCAGGAGGCACGGTGGCAACTTGTGGGGGCTGGGGCGTGCTAGAGTCCCTGTAAAAAGCCTCAGGCCATCAGTCATACGGGTTTGTCCTATTCCAATCCATCAGGGGGACAGAGAGAAAGAGAAATAACATCTAGAACACCAACATCAGTTGTGAGGACCTTACCGAGAAGCTCACCAGGGAGGTACTACAACACCCAGGCGCTAGAGGAAGGCTACTGATTTCCACCTGGATAAGGGGACTCTGGATTTGCCTTCAGACCAGCCGGACTCTGCCTACCCTGTGGTCTGTACCCTGGACTGTGGATGCTGAAGCCTTCAGTAAAGGTAAAGAGACTGCAACCTTGTGTCCTCGTTATTCACTGCGCCTTACATCATCCACCATCTACACTCTGGGAAGCCCTGGGGATACACTTCACCTGTGGGAAGGTACACCATCTAGCTGCTGTCACATCATCCCCAGCGGACCCCTAAGCAGCGTCGGTCACCCTGACCAAATACCACAGGTGGCGTCACGAACATTATCCCTTTAAAGACCTTTCCCCCATTTACAATGGACGTCCCTAGGGCCACGGACTGGGTCAGCCACCGTGACAACCCCACCGAGAACCAAAGGACCCAGTACCGAGTACCCCATAGCCCTACGGGGGCGCTCCACTCACCATTGCTTCTTCTGTCCCCATAATCAGTTCTTTTTACCTACTTAGTCTCTATATGTTATATTCTTTCAGTAGCTGGTTTTAGTGGCGATACCTGTGCAGTTGAATTGTCCTCTTCTTAGCTAACTGAGCAAAATGCAATTGTGGCACATTTGCTGTTGCATAGTAGTCCTGAGGACCTACAATTAGGGTTGAGCGACTTTTGCTTTTTTAGGATCGAGTCGGGTCTCGTGAAACCCGACTGTCTCGAAAGTCGGATCGTGTGAAATCGGCCGATAATTGTGAAAAGTCGGGGGCCAACCGAAACACGAAACCCAATGCAGGTCAATGGGGATATTATCTTTTTTTTTTTTTCTCTCTCTCTCTCTCTCTGTCTCTCTCTCTCTCTCTCTCTCTCTCTCCTCCGTCCCTGCAAAGTTTGTGTTTCACTGTTCAAATCGCTATGTCCCAAACGTTAAGATGGCGGTTTTACCCCCTGTGACGCCGCACAAAGCAAGCCGGAACCTATGTCATCACGCTGCCCACACTCCTTCATTGGCTGAAAAAATGGCGGGGAAAGCGTCATATGAAACGCGACTTTGGCGCGAAGATCGCCGACCGCATGGCCGATCCCACAGTGGGATCGGGTCGGGTTTCATGAAACCCGACTTTGCTGAAAGTTGGTGACTTTTGAAAATGTCCGATCCGTTTCGCTCAACCCTACCTACAATACATTTAGCTTTTCTAACGGGATAACATCACATGGACACGTCTTATGTAACTGTAGGACAGGAGGCATGGAGCAGCACACTGCAAAGCCCAGTGCTGTGAACAAGTGTGTGCCATCAGAGGTGGCATCATCCTTGTCTTCATCATCATCATCATCAAAATAAACAATTTATAACACACTTAGCAGCAGCATGTCTGGTTAGGACATTGGAACACACGTATATTAGTTTGCTCCTATAAGTCCCTTGATCACCTCAAAGTTGAGCCTGAAGTATGCGCAACCCTAACACTCCTTTTTTCCCCAAACAACCCTAAAATGAGTCTAGGAATCCCATGTCAGAAGACCATTGATGCATTTCATTTAGTGAAAGCTGCTTTATGTGTATGTGCATCTACTTTTAACCTGGAGTAAATAACGTGAGCACTGACTACAAAATAGTCAAAAACAAAAACAAATAATTTAAATTACAGTTGTGTTTAAAATTTTACATACCCTGGCAGAATTGTTGCTTTCTTGGCCTTTTTTCAGAGAATATGAATGATAACACCAAAACTTGTTCTCCACTCATGGTTATTGGTTGGGTGAAGCCATTTATTGTCAAAATACTGTTTTATTGTCAGGACTCTGAACATTTTTTATTACCTTTTGTGCATTACTGCCCTTTTCCAAGATGGCGTATTTGGTCTCATGTGCACTGTGTCTTCCTGCTATAAAACTCCACCCCAGCCTTCAGTCTGTGCTAGAGTATTCTGCCTTGCATCCAGCTCCTGACTCTGATGACTCCCTGGCTATATACCTGCTCCTGTGAACCTGTGGGGTTATCCTGCTACTCTGCTCTGAGTTCCTGCTGCATACACTAGTTCCAGTAATCCTCCTTCATCTGCTGCTCGTGTTTACTTCCATCTGCATTTGCTGGACATGTAAGTGCAGCGCCCCAGAGTCCTGGTCGTTGCAGTACTGTTGCTCCGCCACTAAGGGGAGTGATGGTACGTCTGATGGCAATTAAGGAGTTCACCTGACCGGGTATCACAGTCACACATTACACTCTGGCCTCCAGGGGGAGCAAAGGGTTCTATGTATTAGGCCACTCCTCACAATCTGGTAAAACTGGGGGTTGGATAGGAAGTTAGAGAGAAGCTGACTGGGTTTGATCCAGGTAACATCCTGTGGCAGAGGGTGTTGCAGGGGAAGATTCAGGGGGGTCCCTGTCAGGGGTGGGATCCTGACAGAGGCCTAGCGAAACGGACAAAACGTTACGGAACCGCACCTGCACCTGATTGCAGCGGTATCTTAAGAAAGGATAAGAAGCGAGGTTTATTGTGGAGAAGTGAGAAACGAGATCGCAGCACAAAGGAGAATAGAGCCAGTAGGAGTCGTGCCTTAAGATCCTGGCAACATCTGTCATGATCTCCATGGCCAGAGAACTAGCATAAGCCTCAATAGGAACAAGCTCTTGGAAGATGTAACTGTACTGACCATGAACTAAACCTACCGCATCATCTAGAAGTAGCCAGGTAGCATGTCCTACTTTTTATCCCTATATGCCCAGCGCCGGCCGGAGAACTAAATAATGCTAGCAGAGGGAAATATAAGACCTGACTCACCTCTAGAGAAATGCCCAAAAAGGAGACAGAAGCCCCCCACATATATTGGCGGTGATATGAGATGAAACAACAAACGCAGCAGGAAAATAGTTTTAGCAAATTTGAGGTCCGCTTTCTAGATAGCAGAAGACAGAAAGCATACTTTCATGGTCAGTAGAAAACCCTAACAAAACACATCCAGAAATTACTTTAGGACTCTGGCATTAACTCATAATACCAGAGTGGCAATTCCTGATCAACAAGAGCTTTCCAGACACAGTAACGAAACTGCAGCTGTGAACTGGAACCAAAATACAAAAACAAAACATGGACGAATGTCCAACTTATCTAGTAGATGTCTGGGAGCAGGAACAAGCACAGAGAGGCTTCTGATAACATTGTTGACCGGCAAGCATCTAACAGAGAAGCCAGGTTATATAGCGACACCCAGATCTAATCAGAACAGGTGAACAGGGAAGGTGATGTCACAAGTTCAATTCCACCAGTAGCCACCGGGGGAGCCCAGAATCCAAATTCACAACAGTACCCCCCCCTCAAGGAGGGGGCACCGAACCCTCACCAGAACCACCAGGGCGATCAGGATGGGCCCTATGAAAGGCACGAACCAGATCAGAGGCATGAACATCAGATGCAGTGACCCAAGAATTATCCTCCTGGCCGTATCCCTTCCACTTGACCAGATACTGGAGTCTCCGTCTGGAAACACGGGAGTCTAGGATTTTTTCCACAACGTACTCCAACTCACCCTCAACCAACACCGGAGCAGGAGGCTCAACGGAAGGCACAACCGGTGCCTCATACCTGCGCAATAACGACCGATGAAAAACGTTATGAATAGAAAAGGATGCAGGGAGGTCCAAACGGAAGGAAACAGGGTTAAGAATCTCCAATATTTTATACGGACCGATGAACCGAGGCTTAAACTTAGGAGATGAGACCCTCATAGGGACAAAACGAGAAGACAACCACACCAAATCTCCAACACAAAGCCGAGGACCAACACGACGGTGACGGTTGGCAAAAAGCTGAGTCTTCTCCTGGGACAACTTTAAATTGTCCATCACCTGCCCCCAGATATGATGCAATCTCTCCACCACCGCATCCACTCCAGGACAATCCGAGGATTCCATCTGACCGGAGGAAAATCGAGGGTGGAACCCCGAATTACAGAAAAACGGGGACACCAAAGTGGCAGAGCTGGCCCGATTATTGAGGGCGAACTCCGCCAATGGCAAAAAAGCAACCCAATCATCCTGGTCAGCAGACACAAAACACCTCAGATATGTCTCCAGGGTCTGATTAGTCCGCTCGGTCTGGCCATTAGTCTGAGGGTGAAAAGCAGACGAAAAAGACAAATCTATGCCCATCCTAGCACAGAATGCCCGCCAAAATCTAGACACAAATTGGGTTCCTCTGTCAGAAACGATATTCTCAGGAATACCATGCAAACGAACAACATTTTGAAAAAACAGGGGCACCAACTCGGAAGAAGAAGGCAATTTGGGCAGGGGAACCAAATGGACCATCTTAGAAAAACGGTCACACACCACCCAGATGACAGACATCTTCTGAGAAACAGGCAGATCTGAAATAAAATCCATCGAGATGTGTGTCCAAGGCCTCTTAGGAATAGGCAAGGGCAACAATAATCCACTAGCCCGAGAACAACAAGGCTTGGCCCGAGCACAAACGTCACAAGACTGCACAAAGCCTCGCACATCTCGTGACAGGGAAGGCCACCAGAAGGATCTTGCCACCAAATCCCTGGTACCAAAAATTCCAGGATGACCTGCCAATGCAGAAGAATGTACCTCAGAGATGACTCTACTGGTCCAATCATCAGGAACAAACAACCTATCAGGCGGACAACGATCCGGTCTATCCGCCTGAAACTCCTGCAAGGCCCGCTGCAGGTCTGGAGAAACGGCTGACAAGATAACTCCCTCCTTAAGAATACCTGTGGGGTCAGAGTTGCCGGGTGAATCAGGCTCAAAACTCCTAGAAAGGGCATCCGCCTTAACATTCTTAGAACCCGGTAGGTACGATACCACAAAATTAAACCGAGAGAAAAATAATGACCAGCGCGCCTGTCTAGGATTCAGGCGCCTGGCGGTCTCAAGATAGATCAAATTTTTGTGGTCAGTCAATACCACCACCTGATGTCTGGCCCCCTCGAGCCAATGGCGCCACTCCTCAAACGCCCACTTCATGGCCAAAAGCTCCCGATTCCCAACATCATAATTCCGCTCAGCGGGCGAAAATTTACGGGAAAAGAAGGCACAAGGCCTCATCACGGCGCAGTCAGAACTTTTCTGCGACAACACTGCCCCAGCCCCGATCTCAGAAGCGTCGACCTCAACCTGAAAAGGAAGAGTCACATCAGGCTGACGCAACACAGGGGCAGAAGAAAAACGGCGCTTAAGCTCCTGAAAGGCCTCCACAGCATCAGGGGACCAATTAGCAACATCAGCACCCTGTCTAGTCAAATCGGTCAATGGCTTAACGACATCCGAAAAACCAGAAATAAATCGACGATAAAAGTTGGCAAAGCCCAAAAATTTCTGAAGACTTTTAAGAGAAGAGGGCTGCGTCCAATCACAAATAGCTTGAACCTTGACAGGATCCATCTCAATGGAAGAGGGAGAAAAAATATATCCCAAAAAGGAAATTCTCTGAACCCCAAAAACGCACTTAGAACCCTTGACACACAGAGAATTAGACCGCAAAACCTGAAAAACCCTCTTAACTTGCCGGACATGAGAGTCCCAATCATCCGAAAAAATCAGAATATCATCCAGATACACTATCATAAATTTATCCAAAAAATGGCGGAAAATATCATGCATAAAGGACTGGAAGACTGAAGGGGCATTAGAAAGACCAAAAGGCATCACCAAATACTCAAAGTGGCCCTCGGGCGTATTAAATGCGGTTTTCCACTCATCCCCCTGCCTGATCCGCACCAAATTATACGCCCCACGGAGATCAATCTTAGAGAACCACTTGGCCCCCTTTATGCGAGCAAACAAATCAGTCAGCAACGGCAATGGGTATTGATATTTAACCGTGATTTTATTCAAAAGCCGATAATCAATACATGGTCTCAAAGAGCCGTCTTTTTTTGACACAAAGAAAAAACCGGCTCCTAAGGGAGATGACGATGGACGAATATGTCCCTTTTCCAAGGACTCCTTTATATATTCTCGCATAGCAGTATGTTCAGGCACAGACAGATTAAATAAACGACCCTTTGGGTATTTACTACCCGGAATTAAATCTATAGCACAATCGCACTCCCGGTGCGGAGGTAATGAACCCAGCTTGGGTTCTTCAAAGACGTCACGATAATCAGACAGGAACTCAGGGATTTCAGAGGGAATAGATGATGAAATGGACACCAAAGGTACGTCCCCATGAGTCCCCTTACATCCCCAGCTCAACACAGACATAGCTCTCCAGTCAAGGACTGGGTTGTGAGACTGCAGCCATGGCAATCCCAGCACCAAATCATCATGTAGATTATACAGCACCAGAAAACGAATAGTCTCCTGGTGATCCGGATTAATACACATAGTCACTTGTGTCCAGTATTGTGGTTTATTATTAGCCAATGGGGTGGAGTCAATCCCCTTCAGAGGAATAAGAGTCTCCAAAGGCTCTAAATCATACCCACAACGATTGGCAAAGGACCAATCCATAAGACTCAAAGCGGCGCCAGAGTCGATATAGGCGTCCGTAGTAATAGATGACAAAGAGCAAATCAGGGTCACAGACAAAATAAATTTAGACTGTAAAGTGCCAATGGGAACGGATTTATCAAGCTTTTTAGTACGCTTAGAGCATGCTGATATAACATGAGTAGAATCCCCACAATAGAAACACAACCCATTTTTCCGTCTAAAATTCTGCCGCTCGCTTCTGGACAGAAATCTATCACACTGCATGTTTTCTGGCGTCTTCTCAGTGGACACCGCCAGATGGTGCACTGGTTTGCGCTCCCGCAGACGCCTATCGATCTGAATGGCCATTGTCATGGACTCATTCAGACTTGCAGGCACAGGGAACCCCACCATAACATCCTTAATGGCATCAGAAAGACCCTCTCTGAAAGTAGCCGCCAAGGCACACTCATTCCACTGAGTAAGCACAGACCATTTACGGAATCTTTGGCAGTAAATTTCAGCTTCATCTTGCCCCTGCGATAGGGACATCAAAGTTTTTTCTGCCTGAAGTTCCAAATGAGGTTCCTCATAAAGCAAGCCCAAGGCCAGAAAAAACGCATCCACATTGCGCAACGCAGGATCCCCTGGTGCCAATGCAAAAGCCCAATCTTGAGGGTCGCCGCGGAGCAAGGAAATCACAATCCCAACCTGCTGTGCAGGGTCTCCAGCAGAACGAGATTTCAGGGACAAAAATAACTTACAATTATTTCTAAAATTCTGAAAGCTAGATCTATTCCCTGAGAAGAATTCCGGCAAAGGAATTCTCGGCTCTGATACCGGAGCATGAATAATAAAATCTTGCAAACTTTGTACTTTCGTGGCGAGATTATTCAAACCTGCAGTTACACTCTGTAGATCCATTATAGACAGGTGAACATAGAGCCATTCAAAGATTAGAAGGAGAGAGAAAAAAAAGAAAGACTGCAGCATAGACAGACTGGCAAGTGATCCAATTAAGAGCACACTAACTACTAGAGAAAAAAAAAAAAAAAAAAAAAAAAAAAAAATTTCAGCAGACTTCTTATTTCTCTCCTTTCTCAGCCAAGGATTTTAACCCTTTAGTGGGCCGGTCAAACTGTCATGATCTCCATGGCCAGAGAACTAGCATAAGCCTCAATAGGAACAAGCTCTTGGAAGATGTAACTGTACTGACCATGAACTAAACCTACCGCATCATCTAGAAGTAGCCAGGTAGCATGTCCTACTTTTTATCCCTATATGCCCAGCGCCGGCCGGAGAACTAAATAATGCTAGCAGAGGGAAATATAAGACCTGACTCACCTCTAGAGAAATGCCCAAAAAGGAGACAGAAGCCCCCCACATATATTGGCGGTGATATGAGATGAAACAACAAACGCAGCAGGAAAATAGTTTTAGCAAATTTGAGGTCCGCTTTCTAGATAGCAGAAGACAGAAAGCATACTTTCATGGTCAGTAGAAAACCCTAACAAAACACATCCAGAAATTACTTTAGGACTCTGGCATTAACTCATAATACCAGAGTGGCAATTCCTGATCAACAAGAGCTTTCCAGACACAGTAACGAAACTGCAGCTGTGAACTGGAACCAAAATACAAAAACAAAACATGGACGAATGTCCAACTTATCTAGTAGATGTCTGGGAGCAGGAACAAGCACAGAGAGGCTTCTGATAACATTGTTGACCGGCAAGCATCTAACAGAGAAGCCAGGTTATATAGCGACACCCAGATCTAATCAGAACAGGTGAACAGGGAAGGTGATGTCACAAGTTCAATTCCACCAGTAGCCACCGGGGGAGCCCAGAATCCAAATTCACAACAAACATCCTACTGAGGCACGTAGCCGGTGGCCGGAACACCGAGGAAGTATTGGGCTCCAAGCATTACTTCAAAGAGCGGCAGGGCAGTTGACTTTAGGTTGGCTGTCTCACCTAAATCACCTAAGCAGACATAGGAGGCAATTGTGGGAGAGGGGCGACTCTAGGGTCCCGGAAGAACTCCAGGCCTACCTGTCATACAGGTGCATCCTAGCCAGATCATCTGGGGGATGGAGAAAGAACATCAGAACAGAAACGAGAGTTGTGAGAAAGAACATCAGAAACAGACACAACAGTTGTGAGGACTATCCCGTGGTGCTCAGCAGGGAGGTACTACAACACACATGCGCTAGAAGGTAGGCACTGATTTCCACCTGCAAAGGGAACTCTGGATGTGCCTTCGGACCGGCCGGTCTCAGCCAGCCCTGTTAGCAGTGCTCTGGATTGCGGACCCTGAAGCCTTCAGTAAAGAGGTAAAGAGACTGCAACCCTGTGTCCTCGTTATTCATCGCGACTTGCACCACACACCACCATCACACCTTTCATTGGACACCCCTTAGCAGGGTCACGGACCGGGTCTAGCCACCGTGACAACCCCAGGACCGAGATAGAGAGGCCCGGTACAAGGTACCCCGCGGCCCTGCATCTGGGGGCGCTCCATAAGCTGTTTCTGCTCTGCAAGAACCTGAGACTATTAACCAGGCCTCCCTGGTTGAGCTAAGATATTATTTGAACTGCCTTATAAGCATATCTATCTGTGTTTTGGACTAAGCAAGGACATATTCGTGTCAAGTATCCTCAAGAATAATTGTGCTTCATAGACTTTCTGCGTGATTGCATTTTCCTTTGAAGTTTCCTATAGAAAGCTAAGCTGCATTTAATATTTACTCCAAGTGATGTGGACTTGAGTTTCTCTCTGCACCTGTTTGAATCACCGTGTGATAATATAGACTTTACCACTTATAAAACTGTGTCCTGTAGTTGTCTTGTTCCGCGCAAAGAGTCTCCTGAGTTATCCCCTATAATTATTACAGGATACTCTAGCCTAAAAAAAAAAGGAGACTGCTGGAACAATGACTGCAGAAAGCAGACTAGAGCAGGTGTTTTCCATAATAAGATCGCTGCAGAAAGGTATGGAAGGTCTGCAAAAGAAGTTTGGAAGCTTTGAACACAATCAACAAGTGTTTGGACAGACTTTGCAGGACTTAAGCACCCGCATGGCAGCCCAGGAAAACAAACTTGCTGGCATAGAGTCCCAGTATGGACGGGCTTTTCAGGACATAAGCACGCAAATAGTTGCACAAGGGACTTTTCCCTCTGGGCAACCGCCACCAGCTAGCCCACCTAAGTTGCCCCCATTCAGATTTAATGGTGATCGCAACAAATTTCGTGGCTTTGTGATTCAATGTATGCTATATTTTGATGTGCATGCTGACCATTTTCCTAATGATAGATCCAAAGTATTGTGTGTAATAATGCTGCTGACCGCACGAGCGCTCGACTGGGCGAATCCGATGATTCAGTCTCGTGACCCACGGTTAAATAACTTGGATGATTTCTTGGCCGCTATGGCATTAATGTTTGATGATCCTAATCGCCGTGCAACCGCTGAATCTGCTTTATTGTCTTTACGCCAGGCTAAACGTTCTGTTATTGAGTATGCTATTGAATTCAGGAGATTAGCGGTAGATACCAATTGGGACAGTTATGCACAATTGCCTCTTTTTAAAAGGGGTCTGTCTAGTATTGTAAAAGATGAACTAGCTCGCTCTGTGTCACCACAAGAGCTAGAGACATTTATACAGCATTGTGTGCGCATTGACATTCGCCTTACTGAGCGTAGGCAGGAGAAGTTTGCTGCATATAATCGTATTTCTAACTTTTCCCTTTCTTCCAAAGAGCCTGCAGATAAAACATCTCGGGAGGTGGAGGAGGTGCCCATGCAAATTGATTCCGTTCAGAGGCGCAAGATCAATGAGCGCCGGGAGCATCGCCTTCGTGAAAGTCTATGTTTCTACTGCGGCCAGTCTGACCACTTCTTGATCAATTGTCCTAAGTGTCCTAGACGGCCTAACAAGGTGCTAGCAGCAGTAGGGGAGTATGACAACTGTGATTATGAACCTGACATCTCTGAATGTAGCCTGCCTTTAAATGCTGTATTCCATTCACTTTCTATGACTTCACCCCCCAAGGAGCTTAAGGAAAAGAACTCTCACTGTTCTCTCCCTATTAAGATCCTGTGTTCAGGACAGTGGATTTCTAGTGCAGCTATGATTGACTCTGGTGCAGGTGGCAATTTCATGGATATCGCATTTGCCAAGGAACATGGTATTGAAATTCAGCAAAGAGCTTCTCCAATTACCATGGAAACAGTGGATGGGTCACCTTTAATCTCTGGGCCTGTGGATCAGGAGACCGTACCCCTTGAAATTTTGTTGGAGCCTAATCATCAGGAGCAACTTTCTTTCTTGCTAATTTCTTCTCATTTTCCTGTGATTTTAGGCATTCCTTGGTTGCGTTCTCAGAACCCAATTATCAACTGGGAGACCAAGGAGATTATCTTCCCAACAAGGAGCAACTCAGCGTTAACAGAAGCTGTCCCTGAGTCCACAGCTACGGAACCACATGAACAGGTATTTTCTTTACCTCCAGCTTATAAAGAGTTCTCTGACATCTGTGACAAGAAGAATGCAGATCAGCTTCCTCCACACAGGGATTATGACTGTCCCATTGAGTTGCTTCCTGGGGCAGCTATTCCTTTTGGTAACATATACCCTTTGGCGGCACCTGAGCTTCAAGCCTTAAAGGAGTATATTGATGAAAATCTGGCCAAAGGCTTCATATGTCCTTCTTCCTCACCAGCAGGGGCACCTATCTTTTTTGTAAAGAAGAAGGATGGGACCCTGAGACCCTGTGTTGACTATCGGGAACTCAATAAGGTAACCGTACGAAACCATTACCCTTTGCCTCTGATTCCCGAATTACTGGAAAGAGTCCGCCATGCTAAGGTGTTCTCTAAACTGGATCTTCGTGGGGCTTATAATTTGGTGTGTATTCGTCCAGGGGATGAGTGGAAGACAGCATTCAGATGCCGGTATGGACACTTTGAATCTCTTGTGATGCCCTTTGGGCTTTGTAACGCCCCTGCAACATTTCAACACCTTGCTAATGACATTTTCAGAGATTTTTTGGACCAGTTTGTAGTGATCTATTTGGGCGATATACTAATCTTTTCTGACTCTCTACAGGAACATGAAGAACATGTCAAAACTGTTTTAAGACGTCTGAAAGAGAACCATCTGTATATTAAGCCAGAGAAATGCGAGTTCCATCGTTCTGAGATACAGTTCTTAGGTTATATCATCTCTCCCCAGGGGCTGAACATGGAATCTGGTAAGATTCAGGCTATCCTTGACTGGCCGGTACCCAAGAACGTTAAGGAGGTCCAACGTTTTATTGGTTTTGCAAATTTCTACAGACGCTTCATTCGAAATTTTTCTGATATTGTCTGTCCCATTACTTCCTTGACAAAGAAGGAAAAGCCCTTTAAGTGGTCATCATAGGCTCAAGAAGCTTTTGATCGGCTTAAGATCTGTTTCACATCAGCACCGCTGTTTATACACCCAGATTCAACACTTTCTTTCATTGTGGAGGTGGACGCTTCTGATAATGCTTTGGCGGCTATTCTCTCCCAAAGAACTGGAGAGAAGGGTCTGCTACATCCATGTGCTTTCTTTTCCTGTAGACTAACCTCAGCAGAGAAGAATTACGACGTGGAAGACAAGGAATTGCTGGCTATTATTGCCTCTTTCAAAGAATGGAGGCATCATCTGCAAGGAGCTGCACAACAGATCATAGTGCTAACTGACCATCACAATTTAGAGTTCCTTAGATCTGCTAGATGTCTTTCTCCTCATCAGGCTCATTGAAACCGTCCAGGTTCTCATAATGGAAAGGCTGATGCTTTATCCCGAATCCATGCTGCGGATTCCTTACCTGGAGCCCTGTCCAAGACCATTCTATCTGATGCCAATTTCATCGGAGTTATCCACGATCAGGACTTGTGGAAGGAGTGCAGGGAGGCCTATGACGGTGATGTATTTCTGGCCAACCCACCTGTGGATATTAATCTTGTCTTTAAGGGTGGCATGTGGTTCAGAGATCGACGTATCTACGTCCCTGAGGTCGTCCGTCTGCAGATCCTCAAGTTGGTACATGACTCCAAGTTGGCTGGTCACAGGGGGGTACAGAAGACACAAGAGTTCCTGAGCCGATTCTTCTGGTGGCCAACTTGCCTGAAGGATACCAAGGACTATGTTCTCTCTTGCAAGGTATGTGCTCATTACAAGACTCCTCATGTGGCACCTATGGGTCTTCTACAACCATTACCTGTTCCGTCCCGCCCTTGGGGTCTATATCAATGGACTTTATTGTAGAGCTGCCTACATCGGGGGGCATGAATACAATCATGGTGGTAGTTGATCGCTTGACTAAAGCTGCTCATTTTGTTCCGTGCACCGGCCTCCCCTCAGCTAAAGATACAGTGAACTTGGTTATACAGAATGTCTTTCGGTTGCATGGGGTTCCGGATGAGATCATCTCTGCTTGTGGAGTGCAGTTCACTTCAAAATTCTGGAAGGGGTTTTGCTCTGCACTCAATAATAATGTCTGTCTCTCTTCCGCTTACCATCCCCAGACAAATGGTCAGACTGAGCGTACCAACCAGACGCTGGTACAATATCTAAGATGCTATGTCAGCCATCTCCAGGATGATTGGTTGGAGTTGCTGCCGTTAGCCGAACTTTCATATAACAACTCTCAGAGCGCCTCCACTAAATTTACACCTTTCTTTGCCAATCTGGGTTATCATCTGTGTACCTTACCTAGGTCTCCAATTAATTCTCCGGTTCCGGCAGTGGAAGAAAGGCTGACTGCGATGAGGCAAAATCTGGAGGTTCTGAAGGAATCCCTGACCACAGCTCAAGAACGTTATAAGAGATCGGCTGATAGATTCCGTAAACCTCCATGTTCAAGGTAGGAGATTCCGTGTGGTTAGCAACTAAGAATCTGAAGTTAAACGTTCCTTCACAAAAACTTGGACAGAAATTCATTGGCCCTTTCAAGATCAACGGTATTGTTAGCTCTGTGGCCTGCCGGCTGAAGCTGCCTAGGACTATGAAGGTACACCCAGTTTTTCATGTATCTTTACTAAAGCCTGTATCTCCTAATACCTTCCAGGGACGTGTTGTGCCACCTCCGCAGCCTGTGGTGATTGATGGGCAAGAACAATTTGTGGTGGAGGAAATTGTTGATTCCAGGATTCACAGGAATCGGCTCCAATATCTGATAAGATGGCAGGGATATCCCCCTGAGGAAGACTCTTGGGAACCTGTGGAAAACATCAATGCCCAACAGAAGATTTCTCGTTTTCATCAGAGATTCCCTGAGAAACCAGGTCCAGGATTGTCCTGAGGCCGCTTCTAAGGAGGGAGTAATGTCAGGACTCTGAACATTTTTTATTACCTTTTGTGCATTACTGCCCTTTTCCAAGATGGCGTCTTTGGTCTCATGTGCACTGTGTCTTCCTACTATAAAACTCCACCCCAGCCTTCAGTCTGTGCTAGAGTATTCTGCCTTGCATCCAGCTCCTGACTCTGATGACTCCCTGGCTATATACCTGCTCCTGTGAACCTGTGGGGTTATCCTGCTACTCTGCTCTGAGTTCCTGCTGCATACACCAGTTCCAGTAATCCTAATCCTCCTTCATCTGCTGCTCGTGTTTACTTCCATCTGCATTTGCTGGACATGTAAGCTTTTTCGGCTCTGCTAGAACCTGAGACTATTACCCAGGCCTCCCTGGTTGAGCTAAGATATTATTTGAACTGCCTTATAAGCATATCTATCTGTGTTTTGGACTAAGCAAGGACTTATTCGTGTCAAGTATCCTCAAGAATAATTGTGCTTCATAGACTTTCTGCGTGATTGCATTTTCCTCTGAAGTTTCCTATAGACTGCTAAGCTGCATTTAATATTTACTCCAAGTGTTGTGGACTTGAGTTTCTCTCTGCACCTGTTTGAATCACCATGTGATAATATAGACTTTACCACTTATAAAACTGTGTCCTGTAGCTGTCTTGTTCCACGAAAAGAGTCTCCTGAGTTATCCCCTATAATTATTACAACCTGTTTGAATCACCGTGTGATAATATAGACTTTACCACTTATAAAATTGTGTCCTGTAGTTGTCTTGTTCCACGCAAAGAGCCTCCTGAGTTATCCCCTATAATTATTACATTTATTTTCTTAAATCATAATGACAACACAAAACATCCAAATGACCCTGATCAAAACTTCAGATACCCTGGTGATTTTGGCCTGATAACATGCACAGACGTTGACACAATTGGGTTTGACTGGCTACTAAAAGTAACATCCTCACCTGTGACCTGTTTTCTTGTAATAAGTGTGTGTGCATAAAAGCTGAGTAAGTTTCTGGGATCCAGACAGACTCTTGCATCTTTCATCCAGCCACTGACCTTTCTGGATTGTGAGTCATGGGGAAAGCAAAAGAATTGTCAACAAATCTACAGGAAAAGGTAGTTGAACTGTATAAAACAGGAAAGGGATACAAAAAGATATCCAAGGAAATGATAATGCCAGTCAGCAGCGTTCAAACTGTGATTAACAAATGGAAAATCAGGGGCTCTGTAAAAACAAAACCACAGTCAGGTAGACTATTGCCAACAACTGCCAGGAAAATTGTTCAGTATGCAAAGAAAACCCCACAAATAACATCAGATGAAATACAGGAATCTCTGAAAACTAGTGGTGTGGCTATTTCAAGATGCACAATAAGGAGGCACTTGAAGAAAATAGACTGCATGGTCGAGTGACCAGAAAAAAAGCCATTACTGCGCAAATGCCACAAAGTATCTTACCTACAATACGCAAAACAGCACAAAGACAAGCCTCAAAACTTCTGGACCAAGGTAATTTGGAATAATGAGACAAAAATTTAACTTTCTGGCCACAATCATAAACTTTACATTTGGATATAGGTCAACAAGGTGTATGATGAAAGGAACACCATTTCTACTGTAAAGCACAAAGGAAGATTACTGATGTTTTGGGGGATGTGTGAGCTACAAAGGCACAGGAAACTTGGTTAAAGTTGAAAGAAAGATGAATGCAGCATGCTATCAGCAAATACTGGAGGTAAATTTGCACTCATCAGCCCGGAGACTGCGCATGGGACATACTTGGATGTTCCAACATGACAACGATCCAAAACACAAGGCTAAGTCGACCTGTCAGTGGCTACAGCAGAACAAAGTGAAGGTTCTGGAGTGGCCATCTCATTCTCCTGACCTCAATATCATTGAGCCACTCTGGAAAGATCTCAATCGCGCAGTTCATGCTAGACAGCCCAGGAACTGGAGGCTTTTTGCCCAGAATAGTGGGAAGCTTTACCATCTGAGAAAATAAAGAACTTCATCCACAACTACCACAAAAGACATCAAGCTGTCATTGATGTTAGAAGGGGCAATACACGGTATTAAGAAATGGGGTATGTGAACTTTTGATCAGGATCATTTGGATGTTTTGGGTTGTCATTATGATTTAAAAAGAGAAAATACAGTATTTTGACAATAAATGGCTTCACCCAACCACTAAGCATGAGTGGAGAAAAAGTTTTGGTGCTATCATTCACATTCTCTGAAATAAGGCCAAGAAAGCAAAAATTCTGCCGAGTTATGTATACTTTTGAGCACAACTGTATATATATATCTGGCAAAAGTTAAGAGACAACTGCAAAATGTTCAGTTTGTCTGATTTTTCTCTTTATATGTATAGTTTTGAGTAAAATGTAAATTGTTCTTTTATTCTATAAACTTCTGACAACATGTCTCTGAATTTCCAAGCATAAATTTTGTATTTTTTTCTGACAAAGAAAAATGGTCAAAATTAAAAAAACAGTGCTTTCAGGCCTCAAATAATGCAAAGAAAATAAGTTCATAATCATTTAGAACAACAATACTAATGTTTTAACTCAGGGAGTGTTCAGAAATCAATATTTTGTGGAATAACCATGATTTTTAATCACAGCTTTCATGCGTCTTGGCATGCTTTCCACCAGTCTTTCACACTGCTTCTGGCGCAAAAATTTAAACAGTTCTTCTTTGTTTGATGGCTTGTGACTATCCATCATCCTCTCTATATACAGGTACTTCTAACTAAATTAGAATATCATCAAAAAGTTAATTTATTTTAGTTCTTCCATAGAAAAAAGTGAAACTCATACATTGTATAGAGTCATTACATTACATTTATTTCTGTTAATATTGATGATTATGGCTTGCAGCCAATGAAAAACCCAAAAAACATTATCTCAGTAATTAGAATACTTTATAACACCAGCTCAAAAAATCATTTTAAAATCCAAAATATTGGCCTACTGAAATGTACGCTCAGTAAAAGCACTCAATATGGTTGGGGCTCCTTTTGCATCAATTACTGCATCAATACGGTGTGGCATGGAGGCGATCAGCCTGTGGCATTTCTGAGGTGTTATGGAAGCCCAGATTGCTTTGATAGCAGCCTTCAGCTCATCTGCATTGTTGGATCTGGTGTCTCTCATCTTCCTCTTGACAATACCCGACAGATTCTCTATGGGGTTAAGGTCAGGTGAGTTTGCTGGCCAATCAAGCACAGTGATACTGTTGTTTGTTAGCTAGGTATTGGTACTTTTGGCAGTATGGACAGGTGCCAAGTCCTGCTGGAGAATGAAATTTCCATCTCCAAAAAGCTTGTTGGTAGAGGGAAGCATGAAGTGCTCTAAAATTTCCTGGTAGATGGCTGCACTGACTTTGGCCTTGACAAAACACAGTGAAACTACACCAGCAAATGACATGGCTCCCCAAACCATCACTGATTGTGGAAACTTCACAATAGAACTCAAGCAGCTTGGATTTTGTGCCTCTCCACTCTTCTTCCAGACTCTGGGACCTTGATTTCCAAATGAAATTCAAAATTTACTTTCATCTGAAAGCAACACCTTGGACCACTGAGCAACAGTCCAGTTCTTTTTCTCCCTGGCCTAAGTAAAACACTTCTGGCGTTGTCTATTGGTCATGAGTGGCTTGACACAAGGAATGTGACACTTGTAGCCCATGTCCTGGATACGTCTATGTGTGGTGGCTCTTGAAGGAATGACTCTATCAGCAGTCCACTCCTTGTGAATCTCCCACAAATTTTTGAATGGCCATTTCTTAACAATCCTTTCAAGGCTGCGGTTATCACAGTTGCTTGTGCACCTTTTTCTACCACACTTTTTCCTTACACTCAACTTTCCATTGATATGCCTTTATACAGCACTCTGTGAACAACCAGCTTCTTTAGCAATGACCTTTTGTGGCTTATCCTCCTTGTGGAGTGTGTCAGTGACTGCCTTCTGGACATCTGTCAAGTCAGCAGTCATCCCTATGATTGTGGAGCCTACTGAAACAGACTATGGGACCTTTTACAACACTTAGGAAGCCTTTGCAGGTGTTTCTCATTAATTATTCTAATTTACTGAGATAATTACTTTTGGGTTTTCATTGGCTGTAAGCCATAATCATCAACAGAAACATAAATAAACACTTGAAATAGATCACTCTGTTTGTAATGACTCTATGTAATATAAGAGTATCACTTTTTGTATTGAGGAACTGAATTAAATAAACTTTTTGATGATATTCCAGTTTAGCGAGAAGCACCTGTGTATATACAGTATATATATATATATATATATATATATATATATATATATATATATATATATATTGTAGCATGGCTAAAGGGTGTGTAGTCGACGGGAGGTATGTGCCACATAAGTGCCTTGTTGCTGTAATGTAGCCCGGAGTATTTCTTTGTTGTATATAACCATGTATATATGTGTGTTCCAGGACCTGTGGTGATGTCAGACCACATGGCTAATCATGTGATGGGTTACTGGGTGTGGTTAGCTCTATATAAGACAGGCAAATGCTTAACACAGTGGATATGTGTGGAGGTGAAACCCTCCTGAGTGTGTTAAGGCTAGAGGACTGAGCCTGGTGGACTGGACACTTTGTTTTGCTTTTCCTGAACTTAAGGCTATTTGTTTGCTGTTATTTTTCCATGTGGTTTATGATGTAATAAACCCTGTGAACTTTAAAGGAACGTGCCTCCTGAGTGTCAGCCGTCGCACCTGAGTGAGTGAAATCCCTACAATTGGTGGTAGACGTGCGGGCAGCGTTCCCAGTGGAGACGTAAGTCTATTATTGGATGTCGGCTGTAAGCCAGCAAGCATTGCCGGGGAAAATGGAGGACCTGCTGAAACACTTGGTCCAGTTGCAGTCACAGCAGGAGCAACGGCAGCAAGAGACCAACAGGCTGTTGATGCAGCAGATACAACAGAGCCAGCAGGAGCAACGGCAGAGCCAGCAGGAGCAACGGCAGCAGATGCAACAGAACCAGCAGGAGCAACGGCAGCAGATGCAGCTTCTGGCAACCGCCATTCAGGGCAAGATGAGTGCCCCAACCCCAGGTTTGGCTGATGACACCCACGTCTGGAAGACGGTAAGACGCGCATTGCAGAAAATGACCCCCGGGGATGATGTTGAGGCCTTCCTGACGGTGTTTGAGAGGGTCGCTGAGAGGGAAAAACTCCCGCCAGAGCAGTGGGCAGAGGTACTGGCGCCATACCTGACGGGAGAACCTCAGAAGGCATACTATGATTTGACCTTGCAGGATGCCAAAGAGTATCACAAATTGAAAGTCGAGATTCTCGCATGTTTGGGGGTGACACTGACTGTCAGGGCACAGCGAGTTCACAGCTGGGCCTATCACTGGGACAAACTGCCTCGCTCTCAAATGTTTGATCTGTTGCACCTGGTCCAGAAATGGCTGCAGCCAGAGTCATGTACCCCTGCACAGATGGTGGAACGAGTGATGATGGATCGGTTTGTGCATTCCCTCCCGAGGTCCATACAGACTTGGGTTGCCCAGGGTGATCCCCAGAATGCCGACGAACTGATCGGACTGGTTGAGAGATACCAAGGGTTAGAAGGCTCCTCCGGGAGACAACCCATGCCGTACTGGGGGTCCCAGAAGGGAGCGGAGTCCCAAAAAGGGGTGGCGCGTCCAAGGTCGCAAAGGGCGGGAGAGGTGGTGTCCAAGGTCCCTACGGGTGATATTATTTGTTGGAGGTGCCACAGGCAAGAACATATAGCTGCCCGTTGTTCCCAAACCACTGAGCAGATGGACTGCAGCATGGGACGCCGTTGTTCATACTATGCGTATCCAGCCTGCAGTGTGAACTCTCCGCCCAACAAGGGACCTCAAGCGTGTCCCGTAAGGGTGAACGGTCGAGCAGTCACGGCACTGTTAGACTCGGGGAGCCTAGTGACCCTGGTGAGGGCCACTTTTCCTCTCCACCTCCTCCCGGGAAAGAAGGTCAGAGTGCGGTGCATACATGGTGATGCAAAGGACTACCCTTTGGCCAGGGTGGACATTGAAACGGCATGTGGCACTGAGTCCCACATAGTCGGCGTCGTGCAGGACTTGTTGCACCCTATAATCATTGGCCGGGATTTCTGTTTGTTTTGGGATTTGTGGGGAAAAGGTTCTGAGCTCCCTAGCAAGAGTAGGGAACCAATGAACCCTGGAAGGGTGTCGCCACACCCAGAGACAGACAGGTTTCCTTTTTGTGTTCTGGTTGGGGATGAGGAGGAAGCGTCCCCTGCATCTGACATTATGGAGTTAGAGGTAACCGGTGAAAATTTTGGGACTGCCCAACATAGGGACCCCACTCTGAGGGAAGCCTTTAATAATGTCACAGTTATTGACGGGGTGGTACAGGAGCCGGGGGCAGACAAAAGATTTCCCCATTTTCTGATGAGTGGGGAGTTGTTGTACCGGGTCACGAAAATAAGGGAGGAGTTGGTAGAGCAGTTGGTAGTGCCGGGTCCATATAGACGGAAGGTGTTGGACATGGCCCATTCACACATCTTGGGTGGACACCTAGGGGTGGAAAAAACGCAGGAACGGGTTGTGCAGAGGTTCTATTGGCCTGGGTGTCACCGGGAAATAGTGAACTATTGCAGGTCCTGCCCTACATGTCAGCTAACTGCTCCCACTTCTCATTTCCGGAACCCACTTGTGCCACTGCCCATTATTGAGGTGCCGTTCGAGAGAATTGCCATGGACTTGGTTGGTCCCTTAGTTAAATCAGCCCGGGGCCATCAGTATATATTAGTCATCCTGGACTATGCCACACGCTATCCTGAGGCAATTCCCCTGAGAAATTCTTCCTCGAAGAGTATAGCCCGCAAGTTGGTCCATGTCTTTTCCCGGACAGGTCTGCCGAAGGAGATCCTGACTGACCAGGGGACACCTTTCATGAGCAAGGTGATGAGGGAATTATGCAAAGCCCTGAAAATCTGCCAGTTGAGGACCTCGGTGTACCATCCCCAGTCAGATGGCCTTGTTGAGAGATTTAACAAGACACTGAAGAGCATGCTGAGAAAAGCTATAGAGAAAGATGGTAGAGACTGGGATTGTCTCTTACCCTACCTGATGTTTTCCATTCGTGAAGTTCCACAGGCCTCCACAGGATTCTCACCGTTTGAGCTTCTATATGGCCGACATCCGCGAGGACTCCTGGATATAGCCAAGGAAACCTGGGAAGCCGAAGTCACGCCCCACAGAAGCGTCATTGAGCATGTGGCCCTGATGCAGCAGAGGATTGCAAAGGTGATGCCTATTGTGAAAGAACACCTCCTCCAGGCACAAGAAGCTCAGGCCAGAGTCTACAACCGGTCTGCAAGAGTGAGGCGGTTCAATCCGGGACACCGAGTTCTTGTGTTAGTTCCGATGGTGGAGAGCAAGTTCTTGGCCAAATGGCAAGGGCCATATGAGGTTGTCGAGAAACTTGGTGAAGTAAATTATAAAATTCACCAACCAGGAAGACGGAAACCATTCCAAGTATACCATGTCAACCTCATCAAGCCATGGCAAGATAGAGAGCCGACAGTAACTCAATAGTTGTTAAGCAACCCAGAAGGTGAGGTTGGAGCGGTTACTATAGCGGAGACGCTATCGAAGTCCCAGAAACAGCAGTGCTGGGAGTTACTCCAGAAAAACAGGGACCTGTTTTCAGAGTTGCCAGGACACACGAAGGTCATAGAGCAAGAGGTCCTAACAGAGCCACATGTGCGGGTGAACGTGAAGCCCTATCGTATTCCTGAGGCTCGTCGAGAAGTTATCTCCAAGGAAGTGGAGCGTATGTTGAAGCTTGGAGTCATTGAGGAATCCAAGAGCGGTTGGTCGAGCCCAATTGTCCTGGTCCCAAAACCTGATGGAGAGTGGAGGTTTTGCAACGACTATCGGAAGTTGAATGAGGTCTCCAAGTTTGACGCTTATCCCATGCCCCGCGTTGATGAGCTCATCGAAAGGTTTGGGCACGCCAGATATATATCCACCTTGGATTTGACAAAGGGGTATTGGCAGATCCCCATGGCACAGGAAGCCAAGGAGAAGACGGCCTTTTCGACACCTGATGGATGCTTCCAGTATGTCCGGATGCCGTTTGGCCTACAGGGAGCTCCGGCGACCTTCCAGAGGGCTATGGATAGAGTCCTTGCACCCCATAAGGCCTACGCTGCTGCGTACCTAGATGATATCGTCATCTTTAGCCTGGACTGGGAGAGTCATCTGGAGAAAGTCCAAGCAGTGTTTGATGCTCTAAGAGAGGCGGGGTTTACAATAAACCCGAAGAAGTGTGCCTTGGGTAAGGAAGAAGCTAAATACCTAGGCTATATAGTTGTTATGGACCTGGTGGTTAGGTGCACCTGGAATGACCTGATGGTTAAACTAAAGACAGGACGAGCTCTGGGAAGTGGGAACTCTGCTGACCACAAATCCTAATCCTATAACACACACACTAGAAATAGCTGTGGAGCGTACCTAACTCTCCCTAGACGCCTCTTCACAGCCTAAGAGCTAACTACCCCTAAAGATAGGAAAATAAGCCTTACCTTGCCTCAGAGAAATTCCCCAAAAGATAAAGGCAGCCCCCCACATATATTAACTGTGAGTTAAGAGGAAAGTCACAAACACAGGGATGAAACAGGTTTCAGCAAAGGAGCCCAGACTTACTAGATAGACCGAGGATAGGAAAGGGATCTATGCAGTCAGCACAAAAAGCTACAAAAAGCCATGCAGAGTGTGCAAAAAGACCCCCGCACCGACTCACGGTGCGGAGGTGCCACTCTGCAACCCAGAGCTTCCAGCTAGCAAGACAATATCATGTTAGCAAGCTGGACTGGAACTTAGCAAGTACTAAGAAATATATTCAGTACAAAATGAACAACAAAATGAACTAGCAGGGACTTAGCTTCGCTGGAGTAGACAGGTCATCTGAAAGATCCGAGAGAGATCTGAACCAGTGCTGTTGTGAATTCTATTTTTGGGCTCCCTCTAGTGGTCACAAGCGGTACTGTGTAGTGTTGTCTTTCTTCAGGTTGGCTGCATCAGCTGGTTCGTTATCCTTGGTTGGTTTCCTATTTAGCTCACCTGGAGACTCAGTTCCTTGCCTGCTATCAATGTATTCAGTGCTCTTCAGATTCCTTGTGTCTACCTTGCTCCCAGTCTCTCCAAGACAAGCTAAGTTTTTGTTTGATCATTTTTTGATTATCAGTGTTCATTATGTTTTTTGTACAGCTCGCTAAAATGTGATTTCCTCGCTTGCTGGTTGCTCTAGGGGACTGAGTTTCTCCCCCCACACCGTTAGTTGGTGTGGGGGTTCTTGAAATCTCAGAGTGGATATTTTGTAAGGGTTTTTTACTGACCGCATAGATTCTCTTTTCTATTTTCTGCTATCTAGTATTAGTGGGCCTCATTTGCTGAATCTGCTTTCACCCCTGTGTATGTGCCTTCCTCTTACCTCACCGTTATTATCTGTTGGGGGCTCTATATCTTTGGGGATTATTTCTCTGGAGGCAAGAGAGGTCTTTCTTTCTCTCTAGGGGTAGTTAGTTCCTCAGGCTGGCTCGAGACGTCTAGGATTTTTAGGCACGTTTACTGGCTACTTCTAGTGTGTTTGGATAGGTTCAGATTTGCGGTCAGTCCAGTTTGCCACCTCCCTAGAGCTTGTCCTATGTTTGTTACTTAGCTGGAGTAATTTGTGATCCTCAACCACTAAGGAACATAACACAGTGCTAATACATTGACAGCTGGCATGGAGTAACGATCTGAGTGGAGTTAAATAGAGAAGCCAGCCTAGCCGCAAACGAGGGCAGCTGAGGGAGCAACCTCAGAACCAGCAGTTCCACTCACAGCCACCAGAGGGAGTCCACGGACAGAACTCGCTGAAGTATCATTCATGACCACAGGAGGGAGTTCAAGAACAGAATTCACAACAGTACCCCCCCTTGAGGAGGGGTCACCGAACCCTCACCAGAGCCCCCAGGCCGATCAGGACAAGCCAAATGAAAGGCGCAAACCAACTCGGCCGCATGGACATCGGAGGCAAAAACCCAGGAATTATCCTCCTGACCATAGCCCTTCCATTTGACCAGGTACTGAAGTTTCCGTCTCGAAATATGAGAATCTAAAATCTTCTCCACCACATACTCCAACTCCCCCTCGACCAACACCGGAGCAGGAGGGTCAACGGAGGGAGCCATAGGCGCCACATATCTCCGCAACAACGCCCTATGGAACACATTATGGATGGCAAAAGAAGCTGGAAGGGCCAAACGAAACGACACAGGATTGAGAATTTCGGAAATCTTATAAGGACCAATGAAATGAGGCTTAAACTTAGGAGAAGAAACCTTCATAGGGACATGACGAGACGACAACCAAACCAAATCCCCAACACGAAGTCGGGGACCAACACAGCGACGGCGGTTGGCGAAACATTGAGCCTTCTCCTGGGACAATGTCAAATTGTCCACTACATGAGTCCAAATTTGCTGCAACCTGTCCACCACAGAATCCACACCAGGACAGTCTGAAGGCTCAACCTGCCCAGAAGAAAAACGAGGATGAAAACCAGAATTACAAAAAAAAGGCGAAACCAAAGTAGCCGAACTGGCCCGATTATTAAGGGCGAACTCAGCCAATGGCAAGAAGGTCACCCAATCATCCTGATCAGCAGAAACAAAGCATCTCAGATAGGTCTCCAAAGTCTGATTAGTTCGTTCGGTTTGGCCATTTGTCTGAGGATGGAAAGCCGAAGAGAAAGACAAATCAATGCCCATCTTAGCACAAAAGGACCGCCAAAACCTTGAAACAAACTTGGAACCTCTGTCCGACACGATGTTCTCCGGAATGCCATGCAAACGAACCACATGCTGGAAAAATAGTGGAACCAAATCAGAGGAGGAAGGTAACTTAGACAAGGGTACCAAATGGACCATCTTGGAGAAGCGATCACAAACCACCCAGATGACCGACATCCTTTGAGAGACAGGGAGATCTGAAATAAAATCCATGGAAACATGCGTCCAAGGCCTTTTCGGGACTGGCAAGGGCAAAAGTAACCCACTGGCACGAGAACAGCAGGGCTTGGCCCGAGCACAAGTCCCACAAGACTGCACAAAAGAACGCACATCCTGTGACAAGGAAGGCCACCAAAAGGACCTAGCCACCAAATCTCTGGTACCAAAAATCCCAGGATGACCAGCCAACACCGAACAATGAACCTCAGAGATAACTCTACTAGTCCATCTATCAGTGACAAACAGTTTTTCTGCTGGACAACGGTCAGGTCTATCAGCCTGAAACTCCTGCAGCGCCCGCCGCAAATCAGGTGAGATGGCAGACAGAATTACCCCCTCTTGGAGAATACCAGCTGGCTCAGGAACTCCCGGGGAATCAGGCACAAAACTCCTTGAAATGGCATCGGCCTTCACATTCTTAGAACCCGGAAGGTATGAAACCACAAAATTGAAACGGGAGAAAAACAGTGACCATCGAGCCTGTCTAGGAGTCAACCGCTTAGCAGACTCGAGATAAGTCAGATTTTTGTGATCCGTTAAGACCACTACGCGATGCTTGGCTCCCTCAAGCCAATGTCGCCACTCCTCGAACGCCCACTTCATAGCCAACAACTCCCGATTGCCAACATCATAATTACGCTCAGCAGGCGAAAACTTTCTAGAAAAGAAAGCACATGGCTTCATCACAGAGCCATCAGAAGATCTTTGAGACAAAACAGCCCCTGCTCCAATCTCAGAAGCATCAACCTCGACCTGAAAAGGGAGCGAAACATCTGGCTGACACAACACAGGGGCCGAAGAGAAACGACGTTTCAACTCCCGAAAAGCCTCAACGGCCGCAGAGGACCAATTCACCACATCAGCACCTTTCTTGGTCAAATAAGTCAACGGTTTAACAAGGACAAACGTAGGGAGCTGGCACACCGAGGAAATGCAGAAAGCACGGATCTCCGTCCTGACGTGACGTAACAAGTATCCAAAATGAAGAGATGATCCAGCTTCCATATAAAATGTAAAAGTTTAATCCAACATATTAAAATGAGGAGACGACTCCTGGGACGGCATCATACACATAGTAAGGCGAGCGACGCGTTTCGACCTAGCGGTCTTTATCACAGCTGATCTGCTAAATGACATATCCGGTATATATGCAACCTAACACCAATCAAATGCTAGATAAATGTCATGTGATACATAAGCTCAAAAAATCAAAGCGAATAATGTGCAAAAAAATGAATACAATAGATAATAAACAATGCATAATGAATAGAAATAAAACCGTGAAGAAATAAAGACATGAAAAAAAAAAGAAAAAAAAAAAAAAAAGAGAAGACATTGCTAATAATGGAACATTAGTTCATTTCGTTTGTTCAAACCACCTGGAAACCTTGTACCTAAATTAAAGATCCAGAACGCTTCTCTGGTAACGCTCTGTGGATATCTCCACCGCGCGGAGGTTTTTTAATTTTCTCAATACCTGTTACTTTTAAAAAAGCTGTATTGCGGGAATGAAAATCAATAAAGTGCCTCGCCACCGAGGAAATGGTGCGACTATTATTTGTAGTACATTTGATGTCATACAAGTGTTCCGATATGAGGTTTTTTAGTTTGCGAGTAGTACACCCGATATATGACTTGTCACAGAACGTGCAATCAATTTTGTAAACCACAAATCGTGTATTACAGTTGATAAATGTTTGAATTTTATATTGATTTTTATTCTCTCCGGTACCAAAAAACTTAACGGTGGTAAGATGTCTGCACGTAGTGCAATTAGTTACGTTGCATTTGTAGCAACCTATACAATGCAACCAAGTATTAGTGGAATGTTTAGAAGAAAAGTGATTGGGAGAAATTATGTTGCCCAAAGTAGGCGCTTTCCTGGCTACTATGTTACATCCCTGAGACAAAATTTGAGCAAGAGTGGGATCTTCACGCAAAATAGGCAAAGCTTTGTTAATAATGGTTTTAATTTGCTTGAACTGTGGGCTGAACTGTAGACACACATGGTTTATTAGCTATATTAATTTTATTCATAGTTTTTTTATTTTTATTTTTATTATCTTTATTAATATCGCTTGCTCCACTGTCTACTTCTGAGGGAATAAGACTCGACTGCTCTTTCTGATCTACTATGTGTGCCGCTCTGTCAAGCATCCAATGCGGATATCCACGTTTTAAAAATTTATTTCGTGATTGAACTAGATCTTTAAATAACTCATTGTTGTTATTGCAATTTCGCTTCAATTTCGTGAATTCACCCACAGGGATTGCCTTTACTGTGTGCCTGGGATGACTACTTTTAGCGTGAAGCAATCCATTACCTGCTGTAGGTTTTATAAAAGTTCGTGTGGAAATAAGTTCATTGGGAACACCTGTTAATTCAAGATCCAGAAAGGAAATTTTGGACACAGCTTGAACAGATGTAAATTTTAAATTGAAATTATTGTCATTAATATAATTTATAAAATCCTGTATGGCAGATACATCTCCACGCCAAATAAACAGCGTATCATCGATGTATCTGCCATACCAGTGAATGCATGCGGAAAACGGATTGGAAACTGCAAAGAGGTGTGAATACTCCCAATAAGACATGACCAGATTAGCTAGGGAAGGTGAAAATTTAGCTCCCATGGCCACACCTGTGCATTGTAAAAAATATTCAGAATCAAAAGAAAAGAAATTATGCGTCAAAAGAAAATAAGTTACCTGTAAAATAAAATTAATCAAATCACTTGAATATGGACTATACTTTTTCAGATGGAATTGTAACGCTTGTATCGCAACATTGTGAGGAATACAGGTATATAAAGAGACAACGTCGCAACTTAACCAAGTATATTCTGATTTCCATTTCTTTTTTGTTATGATACTTAGTATGTCTTTGGTATCTTTAATATATCCTGGGGTCCTGGATACCAATGGCTGTAGTAGCGAATCTAGCCACTGACCAAGAAATTCATTTAAAGATCCTACGCTGGAGACTATAGGTCTCATAGGTGGAAAAGCGGCTTGTTTATGAATTTTAGGAAGCCCATATAAAATGGGCATTACTGGATAAGAGACCCGTAAAAAATCAGCCTGTTTAATGGTCAGGACCCCCAAAGATATCCCCTCTTCAATGATTTTATCAATTTCAGATTTAAATAAAGGGGTAGGATCAGAAGTCAATTTTTTGTAAATATTGGTGTCCATCAAAGATTTGAAAATTTCACTTTTATAATCAAAGGAGTTCATGATGACAGTTGTGCCTCCTTTATCACTAGTTTTTATAACTATGTCATTCATATCTTTTATCTCCTGAATAGCTCGTTTCTGGTTAATAGATAAATTATGTTTCACTGGAACCTTTTGATTCTGCAGGATTTTAAGATCTCGCTCCACTATTTCTTGAAATTTATTCATACATTCAGCACGAGACTGCAAAGGATAAAAAAATGGGTTCTTTGTTATTAAATCTAGAGACTGACTGACAAATTCATTAGATTGAGTACCCTGATCCTGTAAATCCTGTAGAATCAAAAGGGACATTTGTTCCTGAAAATCCAAAGAATGAAAAACATTAATTGTCCCACAATTTTCTTCAGACACATATTCTTGTTGTTCAGCTGAAAAAAAATGTTTTTTAATTGTAAGATTCCGAATGAATTTGTTGATATCCAAAATTGTTGCAAAAAGATTGAAGTCTTGATCTGGCGCAAAATTTAAACCGAAAGATAATACTTCCAATTGGTCTTGTGTGAAAGATCTAGATGATAAATTTATAACATTATTATTTTTTTCAGTGCACCCTTCTTGCGGCGGGTCTGCACACCATATAGACTTTCTGTGCTTCCTCCCACCGCGCCTTTTGCGTTTTTTGGCTTATTCACATGTCCAGTAAGGCTGGTATCTGTGAGCTCATTGAGGGAGGCATCCGATGTGCTACAGCCATTATCATCAGAGTCCCCCTCTCTTGAGCTAAAGCTTACAAAACGCTTATTTTGCTTTTTGCGGCAATTGGAAAACCGCAGAATGGATCTGGGTGTCCTGGAAGAGTCTATGCCTTCATTCCAATTGAACACTTTGTTAGTTGCATAATCGTCCAAATCTCGTTGAAATTTGCGTTTTTTCCGTTGTATAATTTCATCTTCTAATATTGTGACGTCTTCCTGAATTTTCTTATATGAGACATTATTTTCTAAAATGATATCCATACTCTGCAAATTTGCTTTAGATACATCAATTTCTTTTTGTATATCATTAAGTTTTTTGTCCTCATATTTCACAATTAAACGCATGAGATTAAGTGAACAGGTGCTTAATATCTCGTTCCACTCTTCAGAAAAAGAGGTGCCCAAATCAGTGGTTGCTTTTTTCTTTATTCGCAAACCTCTTGGCACCATACTTCTGGATATATAATTCTGAAGTGTGGTTAAATCCCACCAAGTTTTGGTTTCTTGGATTAAAAGTTTTTTCAGTGCAGACCATGAATTAGAAATTTCAGACGTTGCAACATTTTCTTCAAATGTGCCAGAAAAAACCTTGGCTGCCTTTTGCATGCGGTTTGTAGTGGTGTCTGACATGATGCAATGTCCCCAAAAAAAAATATTTTTTTTAATATAATAAAAGCAGAGAAAGCACTTACTTGTGATGATATATAGCCAGTCCCAAAAATGAGGAGTTGAATCTCGGGTGCACGGTAATCAGCAGAATATAGACAAACGTAGGGAGCCAGCACACCGAGGAAATGCAGAAAGCACGGATCTCCGTCCTGACGTGACGTAACAAGTATCCAAAATGAAGAGATGATCCAGCTTCCATATAAAATGTAAAAGTTTAATCCAACATATTGAAATGAGGAGACGACTCCTGGGACGGCATCATACACATAGTAAGGCGAGCGATGCGTTTCTATTTATTTCTATTCATTATGCATTGTTTATTATCTATTGTATTCATTTTTTTGCACATTATTCGCTTTGATTTTTTGAGCTTATGTATCACATGACATTTATCTAGCATTTGATTGGTGTTAGGTTGCATATATACCGGATATGTCATTTAGCAGATCAGCTGTGATAAAGACCGCTAGGTCGAAACGCGTCGCTCGCCTTACTATGTGTATGATGCCGTCCCAGGAGTCGTCTCCTCATTTTAATATGTTGGATTAAACTTTTACATTTTATATGGAAGCTGGATCATCTCTTCATTTTGGATACTTGTTACGTCATGTCAGGACGGAGATCCGTGCTTTCTGCATTTCCTCGGTGTGCTGGCTCCCTACGTTTGTCTATATTCTGCTGATTACCGTGCACCCGAGATTCAACTCCTCATTTTTGGGACTGGCTATATATCATCACAAGTAAGTGCTTTCTCTGCTTTTACTATATATAAAAAAAAAAATTTTTTTGGGGGGGACATTGCATCATGTCAGACACCACTACAAACCGCATGCAAAAGGCAGCCAAGGTTTTTTCTGGCACATTTGAAGAAAATGTTGCAACGTCTGAAATTTCTAATTCATGGTCTGCACTGAAAAAACTTTTAATCCAAGAAACCAAAACTTGGTGGGATTTAACCACACTTCAGAATTATATATCCAGAAGTATGGTGCCAAGAGGTTTGCGAATAAAGAAAAAAGCAACCACTGATTTGGGCACCTCTTTTTCTGAAGAGTGGAACGAGATATTAAGCACCTGTTCACTTAATCTCATGCGTTTAATTGTGAAATATGAGGACAAAAAACTTAATGATATACAAAAAGAAATTGATGTATCTAAAGCAAATTTGCAGAGTATGGATATCATTTTAGAAAGTAATGTCTCATATAAGAAAATTCAGGAAGACGTCACAATATTAGAAGATGAAATTATACAACGAAAAAAACGCAAATTTCAACGAGATTTGGACGATTATGCAACTAACAAAGTGTTCAATTGGAATGAAGGCATAGACTCTTCCAGGACACCCAGATCCATTCTGCGGTTTTCCAATTGCCGCAAAAAGCAAAATAAGCATTTTGTAAGCTTTAGCTCAAGAGAGGGGGACTCTGATGATAATGGCTGTAGCACATCGGATGCCTCCCTCAATGAGCTCACAGATACCAGCCTTACTGGACATGTGAATAAGCCAAAAAACGCAAAAGGCGCGGTGGGAGGAAGCACAGAAAGTCTATATGGTGTGCAGACCCGCCGCAAGAAGGGTGCACTGAAAATAATAATAATGTTATAAATTTATCATCTAGATCTTTCACACAAGACCAATTGGAAGTATTATCTTTCGGTTTAAATTTTGCGCCAGATCAAGACTTCAATCTTTTTGCAACAATTTTGGATATCAACAAATTCATTCGGAATCTTACAATTAAAAAACATTTTTTTTCAGCTGAACAACAAGAATACGTGTCTGAAGAAAATTGTGGGACAATTAATGTTTTTCATTCTTTGGATTTTCAGGAACAAATGTCCCTTTTGATTCTACAGGATTTACAGGATCAGGGTACTCAATCTAATGAATTTGTTAGTCAGTCTCTAGATTTAATAACAAAGAACCCATTTTTTTATCCTTTGCAGTCTCGTGCTGAATGTATGAATAAATTTCAAGAAATAGTGGAGCGAGATCTTAAAATCCTGCAGAATCAAAAGGTTCCAGTGAAACATAATTTATCTATTAACCAGAAACGAGCTATTCAGGAGATAAAAGATATGAATGACATAGTTATAAAAACTAGTGATAAAGGAGGCACAACTGTCATCATGAACTCCTTTGATTATAAAAGTGAAATTTTCAAATCTTTGATGGACACCAATATTTACAAAAATTTGACTTCTGATCCTACCCCTTTATTTAAATCTGAAATTGATAAAATCATTGAAGAGGGGATATCTTTGGGGGTCCTGACCATTAAACAGGCTGATTTTTTACGGGTCTCTTATCCAGTAATGCCCATTTTATATGGGCTTCCTAAAATTCATAAACAAGCCGCTTTTCCACCTATGAGACCTATAGTCTCCAGCGTAGGATCTTTAAATGAATTTCTTGGTCAGTGGCTAGATTCGCTACTACAGCCATTGGTATCCAGGACCCCAGGATATATTAAAGATACCAAAGACATACTGGGTATCATAACAAAAAAGAAATGGAAATCAGAATATACTTGGTTAAGTTGCGACGTTGTCTCTTTATATACCTGTATTCCTCACAATGTTGCGATACAAGCGTTACAATTCCATCTGAAAAAGTATAGTCCATATTCAAGTGATTTGATTAATTTTATTTTACAGGTAACTTATTTTCTTTTGACGCATAATTTCTTTTCTTTTGATTCTGAATATTTTTTACAATGCACAGGTGTGGCCATGGGAGCTAAATTTTCACCTTCCCTAGCTAATCTGGTCATGTCTTATTGGGAGTATTCACACCTCTTTGCAGTTTCCAATCCGTTTTCCGCATGCATTCACTGGTATGGCAGATACATCGATGATACGCTGTTTATTTGGCGTGGAGATGTATCTGCCATACAGGATTTTATAAATTATATTAATGACAATAATTTCAATTTAAAATTTACATCTGTTCAAGCTGTGTCCAAAATTTCCTTTCTGGATCTTGAATTAACAGGTGTTCCCAATGAACTTATTTCCACACGAACTTTTATAAAACCTACAGCAGGTAATGGATTGCTTCACGCTAAAAGTAGTCATCCCAGGCACACAGTAAAGGCAATCCCTATGGGTGAATTCACGAGATTGAAGCGAAATTGCAATAACAACAATGAGTTATTTAAAGATCTAGTTCAATCACGAAATAAATTTTTAAAACGTGGATATCCGCATTGGATGCTTGACAGAGCGGCACACATAGTAGATCAGAAAGAGCAGTCGAGTCTTATTCCCTCAGAAGTAGACAGTGGAGCAAGCGATATTAATAAAGATAATAAAAATAAAAAAATAAAAACTATGAATAAAATTAATATAGCTAATAAACCATATGTGTGTCTACAGTTCAGCCCACAGTTCAAGCAAATTAAAACCATTATTAACAAAGCTTTGCCTATTTTGCGTGTAGATCCCACTCTTGCTCAAATTTTGACTCAGGGATGTAACATAGTAGCCAGGAAAACGCGTACTTTGGGCAACATAATTTCTCCCAATCACTTTTCTTCTAAACATTCCACTAATACTTGGTTGCATTGTATAGGTTGCTACAAATGCAACGTAACTAATTGCACTACGTGCAGACATCTTACCACCGTTAAGTTTTTTGGTACCGGAGAGAATAAAAATCAATATAAAATTCAAACATTTATCAACTGTAATACACGATTTGTGGTTTACAAAATTGATTGCACGTTCTGTGACAAGTCATATATCGGGTGTACTACTCGCAAACTAAAAAACCGCATATCGGAACACTTGTATGACATCAAATGTACTACAAATAATAGTCGCACCATTTCCTCGGTGGCGAGGCACTTTATTGATTTTCATTCCCGCAATACAGCTTTTTTAAAAGTAACAGGTATTGAGAAAATTAAAAAACCTCCGCGCGGTGGAGATATCCACAGAGCGTTACTCACCAGAGAAGCGTTCTGGATCTTTAATTTAGGTACAAGGTTTCCAGGTGGTTTGAACAAACGAAATGAACTAATGTTCCATTATTAGCAATGTCTTCTCTTTTTTTTTTTCTTTTTTTTTTCATGTCTTTATTTCTTTACGGTTTTATTTCTATTCATTATGCATTGTTTATTATCTATTGTAATCATTTTTTTGCACATTATTCCCTTTGATTTTTTGAGCTTATGTATCACATGACATTTATCTAGCATTTAAATGATTGGTGTTAGGTTGCATATATACCGGATATGTCATTTAGCAGATCAGCTGTGATAAAGACCGCTAGGTCGAAACGCGTCGCTCGCCTTACTATGTGTATGATGCCGTCCCAGGAGTCGTCTCCTCATTTTAATATGTTGGATTAAACTTTTACATTTTATATGGAAGCTGGATCATCTCTTCATTTTGAACGGTTTAACAACACTAGAAAAATTAGCGATGAAGCGACGGTAAAAATTAGCAAAGCCCAAGAATTTCTGAAGGCTCTTCACAGATGTAGGCTGAGTCCAATCATAAATGGCCTGAACTTTAACAGGATCCATCTCGATAGTAGAAGGGGAAAAAATGAAACCCAAAAAGGAAATCTTCCGAACTCCGAAGAGACATTTAGACCCCTTCACAAACAAAGAATTAGCACGAAGAACCTGGAACACCATTCTGACCTGCTTCACATGAGACTCCCAATCATCCGAAAAGACCAAAATATCATCCAAATATACAATAATGAATCTATCCAAATACTTTCGGAAGATGTCATGCATAAAGGACTGAAACACAGATGGAGCATTAGAAAGCCCGAATGGCATCACCAGATACTCAAAATGGCCCTCGGGCGTATTAAATGCTGTTTTCCATTCATCGCCCTGTTTAATATGCACAAGATTATACGCCCCTCGAAGATCTATCTTGGTGAACCAACTAGCCCCCTTATTCCGAGCAAACAAATCAGACAGTAGAGGCAAAGGGTACTGAAATTTGACCGTGATTTTATTGAGAAGGCGGTAATCTATACAAGGTCTCAGAGAACCATCCTTCTTGGCCACAAAAAAGAACCCTGCTCCCAACGGTGACGACGACGGGCGAATATGCCCTTTCTCCAAGGACTCCTTTATATAACTCCGCATAGCGGCGTGTTCCGGCACAGATAAATTGAAAAGTCGTCCCTTAGGAAATTTACTACCAGGAATCAAATTAATAGCACAATCACAATCCCTATGAGGAGGTAGGGCACCGGATTTGGGCTCATCGAATACATCTTGGTAATCCGTCAAAAACTCAGGGACTTCAGAAGGAGTAGAAGGAGAAATTGACAACAACGGAACGTCACCATGTACCCCCTGACAACCCCAACTGGACACAGACATTGATTTCCAATCCAATACTGGATTATGGACCTGTAGCCATGGCAAACCCAACACGACCACATCATGCAAATTATGCAACACCAAAAAGCAAACATCTTCCTGATGTGCAGGAGCCATGCACATGGTCAACTGAGTCCAGTACTGAGGCTTATTCTTGGCCAAAGGCGTAGCATCAATTCACCTTAATGGAATAGGATACTGCAAGGGCTCCAAGAAAAAACCACAGCGCCTGGCAAACTCCAAGTCCATCAAATTCAGGGCAGCGTGTCATGGTTCCCAATGGCATGGGAACGTAAGAAACATATAAGTAACAAACGAGCTCTCGGGTGATGGAAACTCGAGTTGACCGTGAGCTAAATCTACCACACAACTAACAGTAGCCAGGGAGCATACCTACGGCTTCCTATATGCCACGCGCCAGCCGGAGGACTAACTACGCCTGGTAGAGGAAGAAACAGACCTGGCTTACCTCTAGGGAAATCCCCCAAAAGATGATAGCAGCCCCCCACATGTAATAACGGTGAATTAAGAGGAAAAGACATACACAGTATGAAAGTAGATTTAGCAAAGAGAGGTCCACTTACTAGATAGCAGAAGGATACAAAAGAGGACTTCACGGTCAACTGAAAACCCTTTCAAAAACCATCCTGAAATTACTTTAAGACTCCTGTGTCAACTCATGACACAGGAGTGGCAATTTCAGCCCGCAAGAGCTTCCAGCTACAGAGAATTACAAAAACTGCAAACTGGACAAAAGGTACAAAACAAAAGGACAAAGTCCACTTAGCTGATCAGCAGACTAGTAGCAGGAACATGCAACCGAAGGCTCTGGTTACAATGATGACCGGCAAGGAAATGACTGGAGAGCAAGGCTAAATAGGAAACTCCCAAACACTGATGGAAGCAGGTGAACAGAAGCAGCAAAGTGCAAACAAGTCACCAGTACCACCAGCAACCACCAGGGGAGCCCAAAAAGCGGATACACAACAGTACCCTCCCCTTAAGGAGGGGGCACCGAACCCTCACAAGAACCGCCAGGGCGATCTGGATGAGCCCTATGAAAGGCACGAACCAAATCCGAGGCATGAACATCAGAGGCAGTTACCCAAGAATTATCTTCCTGACCATAGCCTTTCCATTTAACCAGATATTGAAGTCTCCGTCTGGAAATACGGGAGTCCAAGATCTTCTCTACGACGTACTCCAATTCACCCTCCACCAGCACAGGAGCAGGAGGTTCAGTAGAAGGAACCACCGGTACCTCATATCTCCGCAACAACGACCGATGGAACACATTATGGACAGCGAAAGATGCCGGGAGGTCCAAACGAAAGGAAACAGGGTTAAGAATCTCCAAAATCCTATAAGGACCGATGAACCGAGGCTTAAATTTGGGAGAAGAAACCCTCATAGGGACAAAACGGGAAGACAACCACACCAAGTCCCCAACGCGAAGGTGGGGACCAACACGACGACGACGGTTAGCAAACTGCTGAGTCCTCTCCTGGGACAATTCCAAATTATCCATCACTTGTCCCCAAATCTGATGCAACCGATCCACCACCGCATCCACTCCTGGACAATCCGAAGATTCAACCTGACCAGATGAAAAACGCGGATGAAACCCTGAATTGCAAAAGAAAGGAGAAACCAAAGTGGCAGAACTAGCCCGATTATTAAGAGCAAACTCCGCCAACGGCAGAAAGGCAACCCAATCATCCTGATCCGCAGACACAAAACACCTCAAATAAGTCTCCAAAGTTTGATTAGTTCGCTCCGTCTGGCCATTGGTCTGAGGATGGAATGCAGACGAAAAGGACAAATCAATGCCCAACCTGGCACAGACTGCCCGCCAAAATCTAGACACGAACTGGGTACCCCTGTCAGAAACGATGTTTTCCGGAATACCATGCAAGCGAACCACATTTTGAAAAAACAGAGGGACCAACTCAGATGAGGAAGGCAACTTAGGCAATGGCACCAAATGAACCATTTTAGAAAAACGGTCACACACCACCCAGATGACAGACATCTTCTGAGAAACAGGGAGATCCGAGATAAAGTCCATAGAGATGTGCGTCCAAGGCCTCTTCGGAATAGGCAAGGGCAACAACAACCCACTAGCCCTAGAACAACAAGGCTTGGCCCGAGCACACACATCGCAAGACTGCACAAAAACACGCACATCTCGAGACAGGGAAGGCCACCAGAAGGATCTAGCCACCAAATCTCTGGTGCCAAAAATTCCCGGATGACCTGCCAGAGTAGAAGAATGAACTTCCGAGATGACTCTAGTGGTCCACTCGTCAGGAACAAACAGTCTACCAGACGGACAACGATCAGGTCTATCCGCCTGAAATTCTTGCAAAGCACGTCGCAAATCTGGAGAGACAGCAGACAAAACCACTCCATCCTTAAGGACACCAGCAGGTTCAGAATTCCCAGGAGAGTCAGGCTCAAAACTCCTAGAAAGAGCATCTGCTTTCACATTCCTAGAACCCGGTAAGTACGAGACCACAAAATTAAACCGGGAAAAGAACAACGACCAACGTGCCTGTCTAGGATTCAGGCGCCTGGCAGACTCCAAATAAATTAAATTCTTGTGATCAGTCAAAACTACCACCTGATGTCTGGCACCCTCAAGCCAATGACGCCACTCCTCAAATGCCCACTTCATGGCCAAAAGCTCCCGATTACCAACATCATAGTTTCGCTCGGCGGCAGAAAATTTTCGCGAAAAGAACGCACAAGGTCTCATCACTGAGCAGTCGGAACTTTTCTGCGACAAAACCGCCCCCGCTCCGATCTCGGAAGCATCGACCTCAACCTGAAAGGGAAGAGAAACATCAGGCTGGCGCAACACAGGGGCAGACAAAAAGCGGCGCTTAAGCTCCCGAAAGGCCTCCACGGCAGCAGGGGACCAATTGGCAACATCAGCACCCTTTTTAGTCAAATCCGTCAGAGGTTTAGCAACGCCAGAAAAACCAGCTATAAATCGACGATAAAAATTAGCAAAGCCCAAGAATTTCTGGAGACTCTTCAGAGAAGTAGGCTGCGTCCAGTCGTAAATAGCCCGAACCTTGACAGGGTCCATCTCAATAGAAGAAGGGGAAAAAATATACCCCAAAAATGAAATTTTTTGAACCCCAAAAACACACTTTGAACCCTTTACACACAAAGAATTCTCCCGCAAAACCTGAAAAACCCTCCTGACCTGCTGAACATGAGACTCCCAGTCATCAGAAAAAATCAAAATATCATCCAAGTACACAATCATAAATTTATCCAAATATTCCCGGAAAATATCATGCATTAAGGACTGAAAGACAGAAGGTGCATTAGAAAGGCCGAAAGGCATTACCAAATACTCAAAATGGCCCTCAGGCGTATTAAATGCGGTCTTCCACTCATCCCCCTGCTTAATTCGCACCAAATTATACGCCCCACGAAGATCAATCTTAGAGAACCACTTAGCCCCCCTTATGCGAGCAAACAAATCAGTCAGCAAAGGCAACGGATACTGATATTTGACTGTAATTTTATTCAGGAGACGATAATCAATACAAGGCCTCAGAGAGCCATCCTTTTTAGAGACAAAGAAAAAACTGGCTCCTAAAGGTGATGAAGAAGGACGAATATGTCCCTTTTCCAGGGACTCCTTAATATACTCGCGCATAGCAGCATGTTCAGGTACAGATAGGTTAAACAAACGACCCTTTGGAAATTTACTGCCAGGAATCAGATCTATGGCGCAATCACAATCCCTGTGAGGAGGGAGTGAACCAATCTTAGGCTCTTCAAAAATATCACGAAAATCAGACAAAAATGCCGGAATCTCAGATGGAATAGATGACGAAATGGACACCATAGGAGTGTCCCCATGAGCCCCCCGACATCCCCAGCTTAACACAGACATAGCCTTCCAGTCAAGGACTGGGTTATGAGACTGTAACCATGGTAATCCAAGCACCAAAACATCATGTAAATTGTACAACACAAGGAAGCGAATCACCTCCTGATGGTCTGGAGTCATACGCATAGTCACTTGCATCCAGAACTGTGGTTTATTACAAGCCAAAGGTGTAGAATCAATACCCTTCAGAGGTATAGGGACTTCCAGAGGCTCTAAATCAAACCCACAGCGCCTGGCAAAGGACCAGTCCATAAGACTCAGAGCGGCGCCAGAGTCCACATAGGCATCCACGGTAATAACTGATAATGAACAAATCAAGGTTACAGACAAAATAAATTTGGACTGTAAAGTGCCAATTGAAGTAGACTTGTCAACCTTCCTAGTACGCTTAGAGCATGCCGATATAACATGAGCAGAATCACCACAATAGAAGCATAACCCATTTTTACGCCTATAATTCTGCCGCTCGCTTCTGGACATAACTCTGTCACATTGCATTTTCTCTGGCGTCTCTTCAGAAGATACAACCAAATGGTGCACGGGTTTGCGCTCCCGCAAACGCCGATCAATCTGAATTGCCATTGTCATGGACTCATTCAGACCTGTAGGCGCAGGGAACCCGACCATAACATCTTTAACGGCATCAGAAAGGCCCTCTCTGAAATTTGCCGCTAAGGCGCACTCATTCCACTGAGTAAGCACAGACCACCTACGAAATTTTTGGCAGTATATCTCCGCTTCATCTTGCCCTTGAGATAGGGCTATCAAAGCTTTTTCAGCTTGAATCTCCAAATTAGGTTCCTCATAAAGCAACCCTAAAGCCAGGAAAAACGCATCCACATTGAGCAACGCAGGATCCCCTGGTGCCAATGAAAATGCCCAATTTTGAGGGTCACCTCGCAGCAAAGAGATTACAATCTTAACCTGCTGGACAGGATCTCCTGAGGAGTGAGGTCTGAGAGAAAGGAATAATTTACAATTATATTTGAAATTCAAAAACCGAGATCTATCTCCGGAAAACACCTCTGGTGTAGGGATTTTAGGTTCAGAAATAGGAGCATGTATAACAAAATCTTGTAAATTTTGAACCTTCGTAGCAAGATTATTTAAACCTGCAGCCAAACTCTGAGGATCCATCTTTAAACAGGTGAGCTCAGAGCCATTCAAGGATTATAAGGAGAGAAAGGCAAAGGCTGTAATTAAAGCTGAAATACAACAGATCCAACTATGGAGCAAGCATAGAGGAAAAAGGGAAAAAAAAAAAAAATTTACAGACTTCTTTTTTCTCTCCTTTCTTCTGCCAATAAGTTTAACACTGGCCGGTCATACTGTCATGGTTCCCAATGGCAAGGGAACGTAAGAAACATATAAGTAACGAACGAGCTCTCGGGTGATGGAAACTCGAGTTGACCGTGAGCTAAATCTACCACACAACTAACAGTAGCCAGGGAGCATACCTACGGCTTCCTATATGCCACGCGCCAGCCGGAGGACTAACTACGCCTGGTAGAGGAAGAAACAGACCTGGCTTACCTCTAGGGAAATCCCCCAAAAGATGATAGCAGCCCCCCACATGTAATAACGGTGAATTAAGAGGAAAAGACATACACAGTATGAAAGTAGATTTAGCAAAGAGAGGTCCACTTACTAGATAGCAGAAGGATACAAAAGAGGACTTCACGGTCAACTGAAAACCCTTTCAAAAACCATCCTGAAATTACTTTAAGACTCCTGTGTCAACTCATGACACAGGAGTGGCAATTTCAGCCCGCAAGAGCTTCCAGCTACAGAGAATTACAAAAACTGCAAACTGGACAAAAGGTACAAAACAAAAGGACAAAGTCCACTTAGCTGATCAGCAGACTAGTAGCAGGAACATGCAACCGAAGGCTCTGGTTACAATGATGACCGGCAAGGAAATGACTGGAGAGCAAGGCTAAATAGGAAACTCCCAAACACTGATGGAAGCAGGTGAACAGAAGCAGCAAAGTGCAAACAAGTCACCAGTACCACCAGCAACCACCAGGGGAGCCCAAAAAGCGGATACACAACAGCAGCGCCTGAGTCCACAAATGCCATAACAGATTAGGACGACAAAGAGCAAATCAGAGTAACGGACAAAAGAAATTTAGGCTGTACAGTACCAATGGTGACAGACTTAGCGAACCGCTTAGTGCGCTTAGGACAATCAGAGATAGCATGAGTGGGGTCACCACAGTAAAAACACAGCCCATTCTGACGTCTGTGTTCTTGCCGTTCAGCTCTGGTCAAAGTCCTATCACATTGCATAGGCTCAGGCCTCTGCTCAGAGGACACCGCCAAATGGCGCACAACCTTGCGTTCACGCAAGCGCCGATCGATCTGAATGGCCAAGGACATTGATTCATTCAGACCAGCAGGCGTGGGAAACCCCACCATAACATCCTTAAGGGCTTCAGAAAGACCTTTTCTGAAAATTGCTGCAAGGGCACACTCATTCCATTGAGTAAGCACAGACCACTTTCTAAACTTCTGGCAATATACCTCCGCTTCATCCTGACCTTGACACAAAGCTAGCAAGATTTTCTCTGCCTGATCCACAGAGTTAGGTTCGTCATAAAGCAATCCAAGCGCCAGAAAAAACGCATCTACATTATGCAATGCAGTATCTTCTGGCGCAAGGGAGAATGCCCAGTCTTGTGGGTCGCCACGTAATAAAGAAATAATGATTTTTACTTGCTGAATGGGGTCACCAGAGGAGCGGGGTTTCAAAGCAAGAAACAGTTTACAATTATTTTTGAAATTCAGAAATTTAGATCTATCTCCAAAAAAACAAATCAGGAATTGGAATTCTAGGCTCTAACATAGGATTCTGAACTACATAATCTTGAATGCTTTGTACCCTCGTAGTGAGGTGATCAACACAAGAGGACAGACCTTGAATGTCCATATCTACACCTGAGTCCTGAACCACCCAGAGTTTAAGGGGAAAAGAAAGACAAAACACACTGCAGAGAAAAAAAAATGGTCTCAGAACTTCTCTTATCCCTCTATTGAGATGCATTAACATTTTGTGGGCCAGCTGTACTGTTATGGACCTGGTGGTTAGGTGCACCTGGAATGACCTGATGGTTAAACTAAAGACAGGACGAGCTCTGGTAAGTGGGAACTCTGCTGACCGCAAATCCTAATCCTATAACACACACACTAGAAATAGCTGTGGAGCGTACCTAACTCTCCCTAGATGCCTCTTCACAGCCTAAGAGCTAACTACCCCTAAAGATAGGAAAATAAGCCTTACCTTGCCTCAGAGAAATTCCCCAAAAGATAAAGGCAGCCCCCCACATATATTAACTGTGAGTTAAGAGGAAAGTCACAAACACAGGGATGAAACAGGTTTCAGCAAAGGAGGCCAGACTTACTAGATAGACCGAGGATAGGAAAGGGATCTATGCGGTCAGCACAAAAAGCTACAAAAAGCCACGCAGAGTGTGCAAAAAGACCCCCGCACCGACTCACGGTGCGGAGGTGCCACTCTGCAACCCAGAGCTTCCAGCTAGCAAGACAATATCATGTTAGCAAGCTGGACTGGAACTTAGCAAGTACTAAGAAATATATTCAGTACAAAATGAACAACAAAATGAACTAGCAGGGACTTAGCTTCGCTGGAGTAGACAGGTCATCAGAAAGATCCGAGAGAGTTCTGAACCAGTGCTAATACATTGACAGCTGGCATGGAGTAACGATCTGAGTGGAGTTAAATAGAGAAGCCAGCCTAGCCGCAAACGAGGGCAGCTGAGGGAGCAACCTCAGAACCAGCAGTTCCACTCACAGCCACCAGAGGGAGTCCACGGACAGAACTCGCCGAAGTATCATTCATGACCACAGGAGGGAGTTCAAGAATGGAATTCACAACAATAGTGGGTCGTGGAGAAATAAAGCCCCAAATCAGGAAAGTGGAGGCAATCCAAACTTGGCCGAAACCACTCTCCAAAAAGCAAGTTAAAGCCTTTCTGGGAATCGTGGGATATTACAGGAGGTTCATCCCGAACTTCGCCACAGTGGCTGCGCCTCTGACTGATCTGCTAAAGGGGACAAAATCAGTGATGGTTAAATGGTCCGAAGAGACAGAGTCAGCCTTCCAAGAGTTGAAAGGGGCTCTATGTAAGCAGCCTGTTCTGATAGCCCCAGACTTTAATAAAGAATTTATTCTTCAGACAGATGCCTCAGATGTTGGGGTAGGAGCAGTCCTTTCCCAAGAGCTACATGGGGAGGAGCATCCTGTCCTCTATCTGAGTAGAAAGCTGTCCTCATCTGAGAAGAACTACTCAGTCGTGGAAAAAGAGTGTTTGGCCATAAAGTGGGCGGTGGACACGTTACGGTACTATCTGCTGGGTCGTAAATTCAGATTGATATCTGACCATGCCCCACTAAGATGGATGGAAGTGGAGGTGAAACCCTCCTGAGTGTGTTAAGGCTAGAGGACTGAGCCTGGTGGACTGGACACTTTGTTTTGCTTTTCCTGAACTTAAGGCTATTTGTTTGCTGTTATTTTTCCATGTGGTTTATGACGTAATAAACCCTGTGAACTTTAAAGGAACGTGCCTCCTGAGTGTCAGCCATCGCACCTGAGTGAGTGAAATCCCTACAATATATATATATATATATATATATATATATATATATATATATATATATATATATATATATACAGTACAGACCAAAAGTTTGGAAACACCATCTCATTTAAATTAAAATTATACATTCACACTGAAGGCATCAAAACTATGAATTAACACATGTGGAATTATGTACTTAACAAAAAAGTATGAAACAACTGAAATTATGTCTTATATTCTAGGTTCTTCAAAGTAGCCACCTTTTGCTTTGATGACTGCTTTGCACACTCTTGGCATTCTTTTGATGAGTGTTACGCCCACAGGGCGTGGGGAAATATAGTGGACTCACTAGACCACTGATGGAGCAGTGGTAGCTGTATACCCGGTACACAAGAGACAGGAGAATGTGCTTCCAAAAAGCAAAGGTATTTATTTAAATGAAGCTTAAACAAACAGAAAGAGGTGCCTGAGAGAAGAACCCTCTGGACCACAACACTGAACCACGTAGTGGAGCACCGGGCAAGGTGTACCCCTATACAGGGATTCCCCTGTCACAACACCAGATGGCCTAAATGCCGCAGTACCCGGACCAGAGGGATGACCCATACAGACCGTATTAACAAGACGGTGGAATTTAGGCTCTGTCAGTGAAGAGAATCCTGGAAGCTCTGTGTAGTTATGGAAAGGCTGATCCAGCCGGCAGCAATATCTGGAAGGTTCCGTGAGGAGCAGCTTAGTCAGCCTGGAGTGGAAACTGGAGAGTCCAGGAGGATCCAGAATAGGGAACTGCTAGCGGAGGATTCTGAGGAGACAGAGAGATTAGAAAACTAAAAGTAATAAACTACACTTTGCAGAGCAGAGCAGAGCACAGCAGAGTGTGGCCTGAGCAGAAGGCCACAAACAATAGAATGAACACATTGCCCAGGCACCTCCCATAATGGGAGGATACCTTTTATGCACAGAGCATCATAGCACAGAGAGCCTTAATAGAGAACAGGTGCTCTGCTGTTTTAAGTATGTGCAGGAAGCGGGGCGCGCCTCCTAAGAGCATTTCCAGGAGACCTGCCAAGAGGATGTAGGTTCTTAGCAGAGAAAGGAGCCACTGATCGTCTGGAGCCACGGGCAGGGTGAGTAGTACCAGTGGAGCTGCGTGAAAGGTGCCGGTCTCCCTTCGCAGCGGAGACCGGACCTGTAGCTGAGGGCATGACAGTACCCTCCCCCTTACGCCCCCCTTTCCTCAAACCTGCCAGGAACTTTCTAAGAAGGACCGGGGCATTAATGTTCTCCTCAGGCTCCCAGGATCTCTCCTCAGGACCATATCCCTTCCAATCAACCAGAAAGAGCAACCTGCCCCCTCTTTCCTTCGTGGCCAATATGTCCTTCACCTCAGACATCCTCGGAACAGACAGGAGGAGGAAAATTACCTGGATCCTGGGTAAAGCGACTGAGAACAACTGGCTTCAGCAGGGAGACATGGAAGGAGTTATGGATCCGTAAGGTGGCAGGCAACTTCAAACGATAGCACACATCATTGATTCGGTAGAGCACTTCAAAGGGACCGATGAAATGAGGGGCCAGCTTATAAGAAGGGACCTTAAGACGGATGTGCCTAGAAGACAGCCATACCTTATCTCCGGGTTGAAAAGGTGGTGGATCCAGACGTCTCTTATCCGCATGCTCCTTGGTTTGAACCGATGCCTTCTCCAGTGAGGTCCTGGTCTCTGTCCAGACCTTTGTGAAGTTCTTGGCCAGGGAGTCAGCCGCAGGATTGCCGGAGGCAAGAAGCAATGGAGTCGGGATCCTAGGATGCTGTCCATAAACAATGAAAAACGGGGAGTTAGAGGAAGACTCACCAACATGATTGTTGTAAGAAAACTCCGCCCACGGCAACAGGTCTGCCCAGTCACTGTGGTGACCATTCACGAAGTGTCGCAAATGGTGGGTGAGGACTTGATTCACTCTCTCCACTTGGCCGTTAGATTGTGGGTGGTAGGCCAAGGAGAAGTCCATGGTGACCTCCAACAGCTTACAGAGGGACCGCCAGAATCGGGAGACGAATTGAACTCCTCTGTCGGAGACAATGTGGAGTGGAAGTCCGTGAAGCCGAAGGACATGCAGAATGAAGAGCTCTGCGTGTTTAGGAGCAGAAGGGAGACCAGATAGCGGAGTGAAGTGTCCCATCTTGGAGAACCGGTCCACAACAACCCAGATTACTGTACAACCGGACGATGCTGGCAGATCTGTGATGAAGTCCATGGCAATGTGTTGCCAGGGAGCAGACGGAATCGGTAGCGGGAGGAGGTGACCGGCTGGCAGTTTCTTGGGTGTTTTATTACGAGCACAGGAGGGACAGGCTGCAAAAAAATCCAAAATATCTTGGCGCAAGAAGGGCCACCAGTAGTGTCGAGATATTAGTTGTAAGGTCTTCTTTTGACCGGCGTGTCCGGCAAGCTTAGAAGAATGACCGCAGTGTAGAACTCTCTTGTCTCTTTCAGTTACAAGGGTTTTACCAGGAGGGAGCTGTGACAGCCTGACTGGAGCCACTGTGATCATCTTGGATGGTTCAATGATATGCTGAGGCTGCTCTTCAAGGTCGTTTGACAGGAAGGACCTGGAAAGCGCATCAGCTTTGATATTTTTTTCTGCAGGACAGAAATGGAGAGAGAAATTGAACCGAGCAAAAAATAAAGACCAGCGAGCCTGGCGGGGGTTGAGTCTTTGAGCAGACTGAAGATAGGACAGATTTTTATGATCAGTGTAGATGATGACTGGATGAACTGCGCCTTCAAGCAGATATCGCCATTCCTCTAAGGCGAGCTTAATTGCCAGTAACTCTCTATTCCCAATTGAGTAGTTACGTTCACAAGGCGAGAATGCCTTAGAGAAGAAACCACAGGTCACCATCTTACCGGTAGGCAGTTTTTGTGTGAGGACCGCTCCGGCTCCAGATGACGAAGCGTCCACTTCAAGGAAAAACTGTTTGTTGATCATTGGTCTGTGCAGGGCCGGTGCGGTTGAGAGAGCTTGTTTGAGGGAGGTGAAAGCTGACTCGGCCTCAGGAGTCCAATCCTTAGGTTTGGCACCTTTACAGGTCAAGGCAGTGAGTGGACTTACCAAAGAGGAGAAGTGAGGGATGAATTGCCGATAATAGTTGGCGAATCCCAGGAACCGCTGAATGGCTTTGATTCCCACAGGTCGGGGCCACTTAAGCACAGCGGAGACCTTCTCTGGATCCATCTCGAGACCTGTATCGGAAATGATGTAGCCAAGAAAAGGTAAAGACCTCTGTTCAAACAGACATTTCTCAAACTTTGCATAGAGATGATTCTCCCTCAATCGTTGAAGAACAAGACGAACATTCCTCCTGTGACTTGGTAAGTCGGGAGAAAACACCAGGATGTCGTCCAGATACACCACCACACAAACATAGAGCAGGTCACGGAATATGTCATTGACAAACTCTTGGAAGACGGCGGGTGCATTGCTTAACCCGAAGGGCATCACCCGATATTCATAGTGACCATCTCACGTGTTGAAGGCAGTTTTCCACTCATCCCCAGATCGTATCCTGATGAGGTTGTAAGCCCCACGGAGATCCAACTTGGTGAAAATCCGGGAACCTCGAAGATGATCAAAAAGCTCTGGAATTAAGGGAAGAGGATATTTATTCTTTACAGTTATTAGGTTGAGACCACGATAGTCGATGCACGGGCGAAGAGATCCATCTTTCTTCTTGACTAAGAAGAACCCAGCTCCAGCTGGAGAGGAGGACTTCTGGATAAACCCTCGAGCCAAATTCTCCTTGATGTACACGGTCATGGCTTGAGTCTCAGTGGGAGAAAGAGGGTAGATCCTGCCTCGAGGCGGAGTAGATCCAGGAAAAAGATCAATGGGACAATCGTAAGGCCTGTGAGGAGGAAGAGTCTTGGCTTCCTTCTTGTCGAACACATCTGCGAAGGACCAGTAGGCACGAGGTAACCCGGGTAAAGCTGCAGGAGGCCACGGGATAGAACCAGGCCAAACCGGTTTGAGGAAGTGATCGAAACAGGACTGACCCCAACGAAGGATATCCCCAGACAGCCAATCCAGGACATGTTCATGGAGGTGCAGGCCACGGAAGACCTAGTAGAAATGGTGGAGAAAGATTTGGTAACACATAGAAAGAAATCTTCTCCCTGTGGAGTGCTCCAATTTGAAGTTCCACCTCCTCAGTGATGCTAAGAATGGAATCCTTCAGGGGTCTTCTGTCTACAGAGATAATGCGCTGGGTCCGTTGCAGAGGAACGATTGGGATCCCGAACCGCCTGGCCACAGTTTGCTGAATGAAATTTCCACCAGACCCAGAGTCTAGATAGGCCATGTTGGAGAACCGCACCTTTCCGAAGATCACCTGTATGGAAATAGTTAGTGGAGAAGAGGAATCATTCTCACCTAGAGAGGGCTCCCTTACCTGTCCTAGGCGGAAGAGTTCTTCCGGCCTCACAGTTCCACTGCATTGTCCGGGAGCGGAGCATCTGCCATAACAATACAGATTTCTAGCGGGCATCTCCTCCTGCAGATTCCTCTTCACCTTTATGCGATCAAGCTCCAGGGGTCAATCCCCAGAGACCAGAGCATGACAAGGCGGAAACCGAGGTTTCAGTGAAGAAGATGCTGGATGTGGAAATTGCTTCTCGAAAATCCTCTCTCTGGAGCGCTTCTGAAGACGCAGGTCAATCCGATTGGCGAGGGATATGAGATCATCCAGAGTCTCGGGTAGGTCCCTGACTGCCAATTCATCCTTGATTCTTCCAGATAGCCCTCACCAGAAGACTCCGACCAGAGGCTCATTGGTCCACTGGAGCTCCGAAGCCAGGATGTGGAAACGGATGGCATACTGACTGACCGAGAGAGAGCCCTGTCGCAAATTGAAGAGAGACTCCACGGCAGATGTGGCATGACCAGGCTCATCAAATATCTTGCGGAACGTGTCCATGAATACCTGCAGATCAGACACGATGGGATCATTCCGCTCCATTAGGGGGTTAAACCAGACTAAAGCCTCTTTCCCCAGATGAGAGGCAAGGAAAGCCACCTTGGCGATGTCAGTTGGGTAATGCAGAGGCAATAAATGAAAATGCAACAAGCATTGGTTGAGAAATCCTCTGCAGAACTTGGGGTCACCATTGAAACGAAGAAGCTTGCAGAGATGAGGACAGGGTTCCGTAGTAGGCCCAATAGTCGGAAGATGTATCTTACTTAACCGGTCATCCACGGAGGTCAAGTAGTCCAACAAGCGGGTCTGCGTGTCACGTTGGTGAAAAAATTCCTGAAGAAGCTCAGCTAGCTGGGTCGCGTCGGTGGGCTCGATAGCCTGTAGAGTAGATACAGTGGGGCAAAAAAGTATTTAGTCATTCAGCAATAGTGCAAGTTCCACCACTTAAAAAGATGAGAGGCGTCTGTAATTTACATCATAGGTAGACCTCAACTATGGGAGACAAACTGAGACAAAAAAATCCAGAAAATCACATTGTCTGTTTTTTTATCATTTTATTTGCATATTATGGTGGAAAATAAGTATTTGGTCAGAAACAAAATTTCATCTCAATACTTTGTAATATATCCTTTGTTGCAATGACAGAGGTCAAACGTTTTCTGTAAGTCTTCACAAGGTTGCCACACACTGTTGTTGGTATGTTGGCCCATTCCTCCATGCAGATCTCCTCTAGAGCAGTGATGTTTTTGGCTTTTCGCTTGGCAACACGGACTTTCAACTCCCTCCAAAGGTTTTCTATAGGGTTGAGATCTGGAGACTGGCTAGGCCACTCCAGGACCTTGAAATGGAAGCCACTCCTTCGTTGCCCTGGCGGTGTGCTTTGGATCATTGTCATGTTGAAAGACCCAGCCACGTTTCATCTTCAATGCCCTTGCTGATGGAAGGAGATTTGCACTTAAAATCTCACGATACATGGCCCCATTCATTCTTTCATGTACCCGGATCAGTCGTCCTGGCCCCTTTGCAGAGAAACAGCCCCAAAGCATGACGTTTCCACCACCATGCTTTACAGTAGGTATGGTGTTTGATGGATGCAACTCAGTATTCTTTTTCCTCCAAACACGACAAGTTGTGTTTCTACCAAACAGTTCCAGTTTGGTTTCATCAGACCATAGGACATTCTCCCAAAACTCCTCTGGATCATCCAAATGCTCTCTAGCAAACTTCAGACGGGCCCGGACATGTACTGGATTAAGCAGTGGGACACGTCTGGCACTGCAGGATCTGAGTCCATGGTGGCGTAGTGTGTTACTTATGGTAGGCCTTGTTACATTGGTCCCAGCTCTCTGCAGTTCATTCATTAGGTCCCCCCGCGTGGTTCTGGGATTTTTGCTCACCGTTCTTGTGATCATTCTGACCCCACGGGGTGGGATTTTGCGTGGAGCCCCAGATCGAGGGAGATTATCAGTGGTCTTGAATGTCTTCCATTTTCTAATTATTGCTCCCACTGTTGATTTCTTCACTCCAAGCTGGTTGGCTATTGCAGATTCAGTCTTCCCAGCCTGGTGCAGGGCTACAATTTTGTTTCTGGTGTCCTTTGACAGCTCTTTGGTCTTCACCATAGTGGAGTTTGGAGTCAGACTGTGTGAGGGTGTGCACAGGTGTCTTTTTATACTGATAACAAGTTTAAACAGGTGCCATTACTACAGGTAATGAGTGGAGGAAAGAGGAGACTCTTAAAGAAGAAGTTACAGGTCTGTGAGAGCCAGAAATCTTGATTGTTTGTTTCTGACCAAATACTTATTTTCCACCATAATATGCAAATAAAATGATAAAAAAACAGATAATGTGATTTTCTGGATTTTTTTTTCTCAGTTTGTCTCCCATAGTTGAGGTCTACCTATGATGTTAATTACAGACGCCTCTCATCTTTTTAAGTGGTGGAACTTGCACTATTGCTGACTGACTAAATACTTTTTTGCCCCACTGTAGGTGGGTATCCAAGGTTTGCATGAAATCCACTAATCGATCCTGGCTCTGACAAAGCGTAGCCAGCTCTCTCTGGACTGAGTATCGGGTATCAGCGGAGTCCATGGCCTGGGCAAACTGTTACGCCAACAGGGCATGGGGAAATATAGTGGACTCACTAGACCACTGATGGAGCAGTGGTAGCTGTATACCCGGTACACAAGAGACAGGAGAATATGCTTCCAAAAAGCAAAGGTATTTATTTAAATGAAGCTTAAACAAACAGAAAGAGGTGCCTGAGAGAAGAACCCTCTGGACCACAACACTGAACCACGTAGTGGAGCACCGGGCAAGGTGTACCCCTATACAGGGATTCCCCCGTCACAACAGCTGAGGGCATGACAAGAGGTAGTCACCGGGAATGGTCTTCCAACAATCTTGAAGGAGTTCCCAAATATGCTTAGCACTTGTTGGCCCTTTTGCCTTCACTCTGCGGTCCAGCTCACCCCAAACCATCTCGATTGGCTTCGGGTCTGGTGACTGTGGAGGCCAGGTCATCTGGCGTAGCACCCCATCACTCTCCTTCTTGGTCAAATAGCCCTTACACAGCCTGGAGGTGTGTTTGGGCTCATTGTCCTGTTGAAAAATAAATGATGGTCCAACTGAACGTAAACTGGATGGAATAGCATGCCGCTGCAAGATGCTGTGGTAGCCATGCTGGTTCAGTATGCCTTCAATTTTGAATAAATCCCCAACAATGTCACCAGCAAAGCACCCCCACACCATCACACCTGCTTCACGGTGGGATCCAGGCATGTAGAGTCCATCCATTCACCTTTTCTGCGTCGCACAAAGACACGGTGATTGGAACCAAAGATCTCGAATTTGGACTCATCAGACCAAAGCACAAATTTCCACTCGTCTATTGTCCATTCCTTGTGTTCTTTAGCCCAAACAAGTCTCTTCTGCTTGTTGTCTGTCCTTAGCAGTGGTTTCCTAGCAGCTATTTTACCATGAAGGCCTGCTGCACAAAGTCTCCTCTTAACAGTTGTTGTAGAGATGTGTCTGCTGCTAGAACTCTGTGTGGCATTGACCTGGTCTCTAATCTGAGCTGCTGTTAACCTGCGATTTCTGAGGCTGGTGACTAGGATAAACGTATCTTCAGAAGCAGAGGTGACTCTTGGTCTTCCTTTTCTGGGGCGGTCCTCATGTGAGCCAGTTTCTTTGTAGCGCTTGATGGTTTTTGCCACTGCACTTGGGGACACGTCAAAGTTTTCCCAATTTTTTCGCTCTGACTGACCTTCCTTTCTTAAAGTAATGATGGCCACTCGTTTTTCTTTACTTAGCTGCTTTTTTCTTGCCATAATACAAATTCAGTCTATTCAGTAGGACTACCAGCTGTGTATTATTATTATTATTATTTATTGTTATAGCGCCATTTATTCCATGGCGCTTTACATGTGAGGAGGGGTATACATAATAAAAACAAGTACAATAATCTTAAACAATACAAGTCATAACTGGTACAGGAGGAGAGAGGACCCTGCCCACGAAGGCTCACAATCTACAAGGGATGGGTGAGAATACAGTAGGTGAGGATAGAGCTGGTCATGCAGTGGTTTAGTTGATCGGTGGTTACTGCAGGTTGTAGGCTTGTCGAAAGAGGTGGGTCTTCAGGCTCTTTTTGTATCCACCAGACTTCTGTATAACACAACTGATGGTCCCAACCCGATTTATAAGGCAAAAAATCCCACTTTTTAAACCTGACATGGCACACCTGTGAAGTGAAAACCATTCCCGGTGACTACCTCTTGAAGCTCATTAAGAGAATGCCAAGAGTGTGCAAAGCAGTCATCAAAGCAAAAGGTGGCTACTTTGAAGAACCTAGAATATAAGACATATTTTCAGTTGTTTCACACTTTTTTGTTAAGTATATAATTCCATGTGCTAATTCATAGTTTTGATGCCTTCAGTGTGAATGTACAATTTTCATAGTCATGAAAATACAGAAAAATCTTTAAATGAGGTGTGTCCAAACTTTTGGTGTGTACTGTATATATATATATATATATATATATATATATATATAGTATATTTAATTTTTTTAAAAACAACTTAAGAATAATGGAAAGAATAACCAACAGCAGGTAATTATCAGCTACAAGAGAAACTAATCATGAGCCGATAAGTCTATTTTTGCTTTGATTGCATTCTATAAATAGTGATCATTTCAGGTTTTCAACTTTTCACAAAACTATTTTACATTTCCAATGCTCAGTCTATTCCCCTGTTCTGTCTAACAGCGCAAATGTCTGCGGATGGCTGAAATTCTGAATAAACACAGGCAATAAGATATACAATCCAGTGCTTCCAGGCCAATCTGTGAAAATAGATTATTGCTGAGGCTCGACAAAAATGCTTTGTTTCCAAATATGTTTTCTGTGATGATTGTATTGCGCAATACTAGCAGATGACATTTTTTACCACATTATGAGCAAATGAAACAAGTTGTGCTACATTTATTTGTATATACACACATACACAACGTAGGCGCAACTAGGGGTTCAGCTCAGGGGGGTGAAACATCTGAGGGGGCCCCTAACCAAATATTACTGATTACAACTACGGTGTCACGGCCTATTATTAAGTATAGGGGAACCTAAGCAGATGACCATGCTATTACTGAAAATTTCTAGACAAATATTAACACTGATATTACCGCCATATAATGACCATATAGTAGTAAATACCAGTGCTGTAGAACACATAAGAGATTACAGTGCAGTTATTGATAGTGACTTACAGCTGATCTTCTTTCTGATGTCGTTCACTTTTCCCATCTTTTCCATCTTGTCCAAGCCGATATCATGACTACTCCACCAACGACTCGTCTGCAGCGATTACAACACAGACATATTTGACTTGTCACATTTTCAAAACTGTCCCCTTCTATTCCCAACTTGCACAAACTCATCCTCCTACTGTCACCTCAATGCTGAGCCGCTGCTGCTGTATGTGTCCCTATTACTGATCATCTTAGTACCCCAAATAATAATGCCCACCACTGTGCCTCTTACAAAGCAAAATTCATTTAGATGGAACATTTGGAAAAATTGTTCCTGATAGTCTCCACACTGTATGGATGGTCCTCAGTAATCCTCTTACAGTGTATGGATGGCCGCCAATAGTCCAATAGTCCCCACACTGAATGTATGGCCCCCAGTAGTCTCCCCACAGTGTATGGATGGCCTCCAGTAGTCCCCTCACAGTGTATGGATGGCCCCCTGTAGTTCCCCTACACTGTATGGATGGCCCCCAGTAGTCCCCCCAAACTTTATAATGGCCCCCAGTATTTCCCCACACTGTATAGATGGCAACCAGTAGTCCTACTACACTATATAGATGGTTCACTGTCAGGATTCAAACCCAGAAGCTCTTGTGCACCAGGTGGTAGCTCGTCCATCTGAGCTATTCAGCTCGCTGGACAGTTCCTTGCTAAATCAGATTCAAGTAACTGTGTTGTTTCTGTTTGTCTCAACTCTGAGCTCTTGATCGTCTCCACTCTGAGTTCCTGATTGGCTCCACCCTGATTAAACACCCTAGTTAAACCTGGCATTGCACTTCCTTCCTTGCAAGATTATTGAGTTACCAGCCTTTAGTCAAGCTTCCTTTCACCTGCTCCCTCATTCCAAGAACATACTGCTGTTCCATGTACCAACCCCTGACTTTTCCTGATTACGCTACCTGCTGATCCTTTTAACTACATTGCTGCTTCTGTGTACAGACCCCTGGCTATTCCTGACTACTCTATCTGCCGGTGCTTCTCCTAGTGGTTGCAATACCAGTACTCCAACCCAGATCAGTTAATAACACCCAAAGAAGTCCTTTGCCCACTGTAAGATGGTCCCCAGTATTCTCCCTACAAAGTATGGATGGCCCCCAATAATCCAGTAGTCCCTTCACACTGTATAGATAGCCCCCCCAGTAGAGCGCCACACTGCATGGATGGAACCCTCTACATTGTATGGATATCTCTCCAGTAGAACACCACACTGTATGGATGGCCTCCAGTAGTCCCCCCACAGTGTATGGATTGCCCCAAGTAGTCTATTAGTCCCCTACACTGCATGGATGACCCCGCGTAGTCTCCCCATTATGTATGGATGGCCTCCAGTAGTTCCCCCAGACTCTATGGCTGACCCCCTTTAATTCCCCCACACTGCATTAATGGCTCCCAGTAGTCCCAGCACAGTGTATTGATGGCGCCCAATAGTTCTCCCACACTGTATGGATGACCCCCTGTAGTCCCCCCACACTGTGAGGCTGGCCCTCAGTAGTCTAGACAAACTATATGATGGCCCCAGTAGTCCCATTGCTCTGTGGCCTCCCCACTATTACTCTTGCGCCTTTCCCAATCTATTCTAAACTCTGCTGTCAGACTAATCCACCTGTCACCCCCTATTCCCTAGCCTCTTCCCTCTGTCAATCACTGCACTTGCTCCCCATTTCCCAAAGACTCCAGTGCAAAACCCTAACCATGGCATACAAAACCATCCACAACCTGTGTCTTCCATACATCTGTGACCTAGTCTCCCTGTGCTTACCTGTACGCAACCTCCAATCCTCACAAGATCTCCTTCTCGACTCCCCTCTTATCTCCTCTTCCCACAATCGCATACAAGATTTATCCCACACATCCCCTCCTTCTCTGAAACTGTCTACCACAACATATCAGACTCTCGCCTACCATGGAAACTTTCAAAAAGAACCTGAAGACCTACCTCTTCCGACAAGCCTACAACCTGCCATAACCACCTATCCACCAAACCACTGCATGACCAGCTCTACGCTCACCTACTGTATCCTCACCCATCCCTTGTAGATTGTGAGCCTTTGCGGGCAGGGTCCTCTCTCCTCCTGTACTAGTTGAGACATGTATCGTTTAAGATTAATGTACTTGTTTTTTATTATTTATACCCCTCCTCACATGTAAAGCGCTATGGAATAAATGGCGCTATAATAATAAATAATAATAATAATTAGTCAAAAAAGAAAAGTGACTCCACATAGACATATAAAACCAGGAGAATACAGACTATGCATAGTTCAAAGAGTACATTTTATTAATATAGAAATGGTCAAAATACGATTGTGACCCGAATTCATTTATGGTCAGGGGCATTGATGTTATCCATACCGGGATTAAGGGAGGTAATATTAAAAAAACTCCTAGGACATTGCGAGGCTAAATGGATTGTGACGTTAGGCACAATGACCCCAGTTGGTATAAAGTAATCACTCCATTTTGCCTCTTTGTCGTAACCATTCTATATTGGTGTTCTTTTATTCTATTGCCTCCTATCTTTTAACAGATTTGATCTTGTGTTTTTATTTGCATTCACCTTTTCCTATTTATGTTTGTACAGTTTCTTAATCAATTGTTCCCTTGTATGACCCATATGACTGATCTCCACGTCCCAGACAAACCATCAAATTGCAGATAGTGAAGATGAAGAAATACAGTTATATCTCTTATTTATAATGATTTAATAATAATAATAATAATAATAATCTTTATTTTTATATAGCACTAACATATTCCGCAGCGCTTTACAGTTTTGCACACATTATTATTATTATTGATTTGAGATCAATAAATTTATCACTTGTTGTTAATATTCTATTAATCTGTAAGGTACGCACTGTATTTTTTTGTGGTTGGATTGTATTAACTTTCTTGTCCTCCAAGATGCATTATGGTGAGCATGCGCGCTTTCCCGCCATTGCTTTAGCTGCCCAGCATCTATACGCCCTCTGCACATGGTCGGGAGCTTTGGCTATGGCCGCGCTCCCACCCATGCCGCTTCACATCAATCCCATTGATTATGTGGTCATGGACATATAAAAGTCCTGGAAAGTACTATAATCACAGCCTCCCCTTGATAAAGCATATCTACAAACACGCGAAATGCGTGTTGTGGAGTCATTATCTGTTTTTGAGGGCAACCTATACCTCATTTGTTCAAGGGTAAGATGATTTCCTGTGATTACTACATAACTGTTGTGTACTATGCTCATTTGGCTTGATAAATTTCATGTTATTTTCTAAGCATAGAGTCAGAGTTTTCTGTACCCAAATATATAAGTTTGCTACAACTCTAAGGATTACTCTGAGGATTTAGGGTTGCTGTCTGTCTGTCTGACTGACTTTTCTTGCAAAACTTTTTAAAATTATGATGATTTTTATACTAATAAAAGTTACTATTTGAACAATGCATACTCCGTATTCTCCTGGATTTATATTTTATAGATGGATTGGTGAAGCAAAGACTTGTCCCTCATCCGGGCTCTCTTCTTACACTACTGCAGACTGGGCCCTATCTAACTTTCTGACAGGAAACTGTCTCTGCCCCTTCATTTTATCCCCTCCTACTCTGGGGTAGTCCCAACCATTTATCCTAACGCTCCCTACTCTCGGGCAGAATATAACGTTGTCATTAATACTTTCCATCTTCTTACACAACTGCATCAGTGTCCTGAGCACACAGATGTCATTGAAGATGTGACAAACACCCAACCTCAAAGGACAGTGGGACAGCTCATCAAATCCTGGGCTGTCTTGCAGGATTTCCTCCAAACTAGAAATAACTGTCTTTAGCAGTTTTCTTTATTTATTTTATATAGCCATTTATAGATTTTGGTCTTTCCATTTCCGTTTCTCTGGGTGCATTCTTTACCGAGGAAAGAAACATCACTTACTGTCACAAGCCACTTGACATTATATACTCATCTTGGGAGAAGCATGACCATATGGAGGACTGCCTTTTGTTGTATTTTTTCTATTTTTTTGAATATTTTAAAATAAATGTTTTTCTATAGCATTACAAAGATTAAGTCTGTCAGACAATAATTATTTGTAGAGATAAGGGGCGAAGTCCCAATTTTTTTCTATCAGTATGGACCAAATAAGAAGGAATAAGTTTGCATGGGAATAGGTATATCTGCCTTTATAGTTGCCTGGGTTGAGACATTGTGGTCCTGAGGGATCATGTGTTTCACTGAGGTACTATTTGGTGACTGGAGGTAACCTGAGTAGGGTGCCGTCCAGTGCATCAGAGTAGGTTGAAATACCTTTAAGAACCCTTTAAGCATCTGAATTCACTTTTATAAAATAATGATAATAGATACATAATTGATATATATAAGAGTTTGTATTGTTAACTTACAGAGGGAGAATATGGAGATATGGTATAGGATTGTCAAGGTTGCCATCAGTAATAGGACTAGGCTGCTTCATATGGCTGGAAAAGCGCTGTTTGGTAGAAAGCGCCGCTTTTAGAGACATAGATGGTGTATTTTGCATTAGAAGGTCCAGACTAGGGTTGAGCGAAACGGGTCGGCAATTTTCAGAAGTCGCCAACTTTTGGCAAAGTCGGGTTTCATGAAACCCGACCCGACCCCTGTGTGGGGTCGGCCATGAAGTCGGCGATCTTCTGAATCTGGAATCGGAATTCCGATACCTATTCCCGATATGTTTAAGATATCGGGAATTGGTATCGGAATTCAGATTTAAGTGTAAAATAAAGAATTAAAATAAAAAATATCGCTATACTTACCCTCTGATGCGCCCTGGTACTAAGCGGGAACCTTCCTTCCTTAGAATCAGCCTTCCAGGACCTTGCGGTGACGTCGCGGCTTGTGATTGGTCGCGCGGCCGCCCATGTGACCACTCGCGCGACCAATCACAAGCCGCGACGTCACCGTGACGTCACCAAAGGTCCTGGAAGGGCTGATTCTTAGGAAGGAAGGCTGCCAGAAAGAAGCCGAGGGTGAGTGTATTCCTATTAGGTATATACTCACCCTCGGACGCGCCCTGCTTCTTTCCGGCAGCCTTCCTTCCTAAGAATCAGCCCTTCCAGGACCTTCGGTGACGTCACGGTGACGTCGCGGCTTGCGATTGGTCGCGCGAGCAGTCACATGGGCGGCCGCGCGACCAATCACAAGCTGCGACGTCACCGCGACGTCACCGCAAGGTCCTGGAAGGCTGATTCTAAGGAAGGAAGGTTCCCGCTTAGTACCAGGGCGCATCAGAGGGTAAGTATGGCGATATTTTTTATTTTAATTCTTTATTTTACACTTAAATATGGATCCCAGGGCCTGAAGGAGAGTTTCCGCTCCTTCAGACCCTGGGAACCATTGGAAACCCAATGCACTGCATTGGGTTTCGAGTTTCGGCCGACCCCGACCCCGACTTTTTTATAGGATCGGCCGATTTCACTCGACCCGACTTTTGAAAAAGTCGCGTTTCGTGAAACCCGACCCGATCCTATAAATGTAAAGGTCGCTCAACCCTAGTCCAGACTTTACATATTGCCTCTTGTAAGATGTCACGAGATGTCCGTAAAGCGGGAGTGCGCATGGCTGGACGGAATGTGCCACGCTTTACGTATGATTGGCCGGCAGCTTATGACATAGTAATGTTGCGCTGAAATATGTGCAGCAGACAAAGAGGAATGCTGGAAACAGCGGTAATGGCGTCCTCCATGTGGTAATGCATGATCTCAAGGGGGTAAGACACTAAATATTATTGGATACACAGATGTATTGGACATTGTGACTAAGTTGCACTGAGCACATGGCAAGTACAAGTATGTGAATAATTAATGAATAGTTAGCCATTTTTTTTTATATGTGACATTTTAGCACAAAGGCACTTTATATGAGATATTTAAGATATAGATGTATTTGGACATAAATAGGAGAGTATATGTTTTGGAAAAATATCACTTTTTAATTTTTATAATATGATTGTAAATGCATATGATTGTTAAATACGCCTATAAAAGCACACCTGTTTGTAACACCCACTGCTTGAGAAAGACTCAGCGTGAGCCGAAACGTCTCCCAGATGTGTGGGTCTGAACAAAGTTTACCACTTTTTGGCACCACAAGGAATTTACAGTGTGGCTTTCATTTTTAATCATCTACTATATAATTGTCTAAGGGTCACTTCCGTCTTTCTGTCTGTGCTTCTGTCTGTTTTTCTTTCTTTCACGGATATTCATTGGTCGCGGCCTCTGTCTGTCATGGAATCCAAGTCGCTGATTGGTCTCGCCAGCTGCCTGTCATGGCTGCCGCGACCAATCAGCGATGGCCACAGTCCGATTAGTCCCTCCCTACTCCCCTGCAGTCAGTGCCCTGCGCCCGCTCCATGCTCCCCGCAGTCACGGCTCACACAGGGTTAATGCCAGCGGTAACGGACCGCGTTATGCCGCTGGTAACTCACTCCGTTACCGCCGCTATTAACCCTGTGTGACAAGGTTTTTACTATTGATGCTGCCTATGCAGCCCAATGTTAAAAATAATAATAAAAAAAAATAATCATTATATACTCACCTTCCGCCGCCGTTCCCGCTCTTCGCGACGCTCCGGTGACCGCTCCGCGATGTCATCACAGGGCCTGCGCGAGAAGGACCTGCCATGATGTCACGGTCACGTGACCTCGACGTCATCACAGGTCCTGCGCTCATACCAACCCTGGGACCGGAAGCTGGACTACAAGGGGCCCTCGGAAGGTGAGTATATGTTTATTTTTTATTTTTTAACCTGTGACATACGTGGCTGGGCAATATACTACATAGCTGGGCAATATACTATGTGACTGGCCAATATACTACGTGGCTGGGCAATATACTACGTGGCTCTGTGCTGTATACTACGTCACTGTGCAATATTGCAATATACTACGTGGCTCTGTGCTGTATACTACGTTACTGGGCAGTATACTACGTCACTGGGCAATATACTACGTCACTGGGCAATATACTACGTCACTGGGCAGTATACTACGTCACTGGGTAATATACTACGTAACTGGGCAATATACTACGTGGCTGGGCAATATACTACGTGGGCTGTGCAATATACTACGTGGACATGCATATTCTAGAATACCCGATGCGTTAGAATCGGGCCACCATCTAGTATATATATATCTACTGTATATATATATATATATATATATATATATATATATATATATATAGATAGATATATGCATATATATATATACACTGCTCAAAAAAATAAAGGGAACACTAAAATCCCACATCCTAGATATCACTGAATGAAATATTCCAGTTGTAAATCTTTATTCATTACATAGTGGAATGTATTGAGAACAATAAAACCTAAAAATGATCAACGTAAATCACTAATCTCCCACGAAGGTCTGGAGTTGGAGTGATGCTCAAAATCAAAGTGGAAAATGAAGTTACAGGCTGATTCAACTTCAGTGGAAATGCCTCAAGACAAGGAAATGATGCTCAGTGGTGTGTGTGGCCTCCACGTGCCTGTATGGGCATGCTCCTGATGAGGCGGTTGATGGTCTCCTGAGGGATATACTCCCAGACCTGGACTAAAGCATCCGCCTACTCCAGGACAGTCTGCAGTACAACGTAACGTTGGTGGATGATGCGAGATATGATGTCCCAGATGTATTCAATCGGATTCAGGTCTGGGAAACAGGCGGGCCAGTCCATAGCTTCAATGCCTTCATCTTGCAGGAACTGCTGACACACTCCAGCCACATAAGGTCTGGCATTGTCTTGCATTAGGAGGATCCCAGGGCCAACCGCACCAGCATATGGTCTCACAAGGGGTCTGAGGATCTCATCTCGGTACCTAATGGCAGTCAGGCTACCTCTGGCGAGCACATGGAGGGCTGTGCGGCCCTCCAAAGAAATGCCACCCCACACCATTACTGACCCACTGCCAAACCAGTCATGCTGAAGGATGTTGCAGGCAGCAGATCACTCTCCATGGCGTCTCCAGACTCTGTCACATCTGTCAAATGTGCTGAGTTTGAACCTGCTTTTATCTGTGAAGAGCACAGGGGACCTGTGGCGAATTTGCCAATCCTGGTGTTCTGTGTCAAATGCCAAGCGTACTGCATGGTGTTGGGCTGTGAGCACAACCCCCATTTGTGGATGTCGGGCACTCAGACTATACTCATGGAGTCAGTTTCTAACCATTTGTGCATACACATACACATTTGTGGCCTGCTGGAGGTCATTTTGCAGGGCTCTGGCAGTGCTCCTCCTGTTCCTCCTTGCACAAAGGCTGAGGTAGTGGTCCTGCTGCTGTGTTGTTGCCCTCCTACAGCCCCCTCCACATCTCCTGGTATATTGGCCTGTCTCCTGGTAATGCCTCCTGCCTTTGGACGCTACACTGACAGACACTGCAAACCTTTTTGCCACAGCTCGCATTGATGTGACATCCTGTATGAGCTGCACTACCTGAGCCACTTGTGTGGGTTGTAGAGTCCGTCTCCTGCTACCACAAGTGTGAAAGCACAACCAACATTCAGAAGGGACCAAAACATCAGCCAGAAAGCATTGGTACTGAGATGTGGTCTGTGGTCCCCACCTGCAGAATTACTCCTTTATTGGGTGTGTCTTGATAATTGTCAATAATTTCCATCTGTAGCCTATTCCATTTACACAACAGCATGTGAAATTGATTGTCAAACAATGTTGCTTCCTAAGTGGACAGTTTGATTTCACAGAAGTTTGATTTACTTGGAGTTATATTCTGTTGTTTAAGTGTTCCCTTTATTTTTTGAGTAGTGTATATATTTATATATATATATACAGCTCTGGCAAAAATTAAGAGACCACTGCAAAATGTTCAGTTTGTCCAATTTTTCTCTTTATAGGTATATTTTTGAGTAAAATGTAAATTGTTCTTTTATTCTATGAACTTCAGACAACATGTCTCCGAAGTTCCAAGCAATATACTGTATTTTGTAATAGTCAAAATAAAAAAAAACCAGGGCTTTCAGTCCTCAAATAATGCAAAGAATACAAGTTCATAATCATTTAGATACAACAATACTAATATTTTATCTCAGGAACAGGTCAGAAATCAATATTTTATGGAATAACCATGATTTTTAATCACAGCTTTCATGCGTCTTGGCATGCTTTCCACCAGTCTTTAACACTGCTTCTGGCGCTAAAATTTAAGCAGTTCTTCTTTGTTTGATGGCATCCTCTTGGTTACATTCCAGAGGTTTTCAATGGGGTTCAGGTCTGGAGATTGGGCTGGCCATGACAGGGTTTAGAAGTGGTGGTCTCTTAATTTTTGCCAGAGCTGTATATGTAACTAAGTCACCATAAAAGGACAGGATCCCAGACATATTTCTTGCACAGGGGCCCCAAGCTGTCAGTGTCCACCCCTGAGTGGGCTAAAATCCCTGCTGAAGTGTGTGCAAACTTGGTAAAGAACTACAGGAAGCGTCTGACGTCTGTAATTGGAAACAAAGGTTTCTATATCAAATATTAAGTTCTGGTTTTCAATTGTATCAAATTTGTATCTTATTTCATGTAATAAAATGCAAATTATGTAAAACTCATACAAAGTGTACAATGTGATTTTCTGGATTTTTTTTTTCTAAGATTCTGTCTGTCACAGTTGAAGTGTACCTACGATAAAAATTACAGACCCCTCCATTTTTTGTAGGTGGAAAACTTGCAAAACCGGTGTGTATCAAATACTTATTGTCCCCACTATAGAGAGATAGATAGATAGATAGATAGATAGATAGATAGATAGATAGATAGATAGATAGATAGATAGATACTGTTGATAAACTTACTGTATATCTTTTAACCTAATATATAAATAAATGAAAAAAAAATATGTGTGGTCCCCTCATTTTTGGTAACTAGGAAAGGTAAAGCAAACACCTGAGAGCTGATGTTATCAGGCTGGGAAGGTTCCTGATTATTGGACCCTTCCCAGCCTAAAAATATCAGCCCACAGCCGCCCCAGAAGTGGAGCATCACATGAGATGTTTTAAGTCTGGCACTACACTTTGGATCTTCCCGATGCCCTGGTGCATTGGCAATCAAAGTGATGGGGCTTGGGGTTGATGTCAGCTGTGAAGTCTCTAAAAACACAGCTGAGATCAAGCGCTGGGGTTATTAATGGAGAAGTGTTTATCAGACACCCCTATTACTAACCCAGTAATAAAAAGGGAACACACACACAAAAAAACTTTATTTAAATAAACACTCCCTAACACTTTCCCTGGTTGACCACTTCATTAAAAAAAACCCTTTAATTTATGACTATACTGTTTTTACCGGGAAAACTCCTTTAGTACATGTACTCTTAGGACAAAAGAAATCTCTGAGTAAGGAAAGAGTACCTGCAGGATTTCAAAATTCCCCCAGATAAGATCATTTATTACTCTGCACTTGTGAGAGAACACATTTCCCACTCAATTTGTACAAAGTTAAAGTCTAAGAATAAATTGCCAAATCCATAAAATAAACCTCAAAATAGTGCATTTTCAACAATAGAGAGAATATATTTATATTAGGTGCAAATAGGAAAAGAAACAAGAAATCCACAAAATCCACAGAACCGAGTTAAGTCTTCCTGATCTAATGGAGTCGTCATGCCAAATTTCAAATATTCATAAGCATTCTCGGATGAGGACACCGGAGCACACTAACAAGCTGTAAATATTTTATCACAAGGCCTCAGGAAAATCTGTGGCACGTGCACTCCTCGGTGCTGATTTTAAGAGATTTGGATAGGTCAGGCCCCAAATGTATGAGAGTTTGCAGTGTTTGGGAGTGCGGGGCACTTCTGAGACAGCAGCTAAGTGCTTAACACCTCCATCTCTACATAGAGACTGCTCTGCAGATATGGGAAGGATGTGGGTGCATTAAATAAGCATTCATTTTTTATACATATTGTTAGGGGAAATATAGTAATCTCATGAAGCAAACTACATAGAGAACTTGGGAAGTATGAGTGCAATTTAGAGATGGTAATTGGCACACACAATACTTCCCAACAGTTTTGGATTTTCTGGGACTCCTGAGTTGCAAGGGTGGTGGGATTTAGGTAAAACATGGCTGGGGCATTCCCATGAGGGGTAGGAGTGGGACTTAAAATGCCCAGAAATGTTGGCAACTATTCAGTGGCAAGAATTATTTCCAAGAAAAGTTGCACTGGCTACATATTCAATAAGAACACACCACAGCAGAGAGGATTTACCACTATTGCGGTATTAGACAGTAGCTCAGGCTCATGTCATTGCTCCTGCAGTCAGATCATGTAGATAATATGGTTAAGCTGCTTACAACTTGTCAGCTGTCCAATCAGACTTCAGATTTTAACAGATGCTCACTTTTAGTTCCATTAAAGGGTCATTAAAGGGTCATTACCATTGCTACTTCCAATAGGTGGCACTAGAGTTCTAGTTCTCTTCCTCTCTGAAGAGACAATTTGCATAATTACCAAAATATTATATTATTCATGATGGGGGATAACTTACAGATTACTTGTACCCCTCCACAATCCAGAAAGATTGAAGTTTTGGAACCCAAGTTCCAAGTTTGGAACCCGAATCTGCAAGCTTTCTTTTGAATGTAGCGGAGATGCACATACTCAATCTTCCCTCCATTCAAGTCTATGGGACTGCCAGGGGAAGCCATGCACCATGAGTTCCAGAGTCTCAATTTTGGGATCTCAAAAGTCAGAACCTCAACATTCAGTAAATTATTCTCGGTCCCACAGATAAGGGATAACTTAATATTTCAAGAATTAACCCTGTAGCTAAGTTTATATTGGGTGTTTTTTGCAGCAGTTTTTTCTTTAAAAAATGATATGACCCTAAATCTAACAGTACTGTGAAAATGAATGGCTGCCCAAAATGAAAAGAGGAACACCAGGGGCTAACCTTAAAGCAGTATGAACCCACATAATAATGTAAAGAAATATTAGTCACAAATAATTAATCATATGCATCCTATTCATTTCGAACAGATTAAATTCCATCACTATTTTGTTAGCCTACCATACTTTTATTTTTTTATTTTAGTCATTTATATAGCACCATTAATTCCACAGCGCTTTACAGACATTATCGGCACTTTCCCCATTGGGCTCACAATCTAGATTCCCTATCAGTATGTCTTTGGAGTGTGAGGGAAACCAAAGAACCTCAAGGAAACCCACACAAACAGGGGGAGACCATACAAACTCCTTGCAAATGTTGTCCTTGGTGAGATTTGAAGCCAGGACCCCAGAGCTGCAAGGCTGCTTTACATTTTGTCTTGTAAAAAAAAACCAAACCCTTTCATAGTCAGTTTTTTTATCATTGAAGTCAATTTCAATCACACTAAACAACTGATGTTCAAAGTTTCCATCTTTTTCAGCAGTTACTGATTTAGGTCCTCTTCAACCAATGTAACTTTGGTGCAGAGTTTGGCCTCCATCTATGCTCCATTTTTGCATTTAACTAGAAAAGACAAGGTTACAAACTTTAATAAAACTTCATGATGTGAAGTAGTTCTGTGGCTAAAATCACACATGGAGTTTATCTGGTGGTTTTTGATACAGTTTTTTATGCTAAAGCTAAAGGTTGATGTAAAGAAATGGGAAATACATACGAAGGACTTGTACTTTTTACTGGATCCAGTCCTGATTTTAGCTCAAACACTGCACCAAATACTGCCTAAAACAACATCCTGAAAGATCCAAACTGAAACTTCTTTATGTAGTTTGTGGTCATTTTTTTTAATGCCATCTGGATAGAGGAGGAAGGAAAATTATAACTCCTTTCCTTATATGTGCCATTTATTTTCAATCCACTCCTGGATTAAAAACCACATCAAAAATTGCACCAAAAATTGTCCAAAAAGTCCCTTTTTTTTTTTGTAATTCAGCTATTGAAAAAAAATACAGTTCTTCTTTGCCCATATCTATGTATTTCATTTCATGCACATGACTGTATTATGACACGGTATAGTAAACATTTATTCAGTGCTAAGGACAGATTTTTTTCCCTTCCTAGGTCATCAAACCTTAAAGTGAACCTGACATCTGATACCTACTACCCGCTGATGGCGCACTGGCTGTATGAACCGAGCCATATATGTTTGACTCTGAAACACTGCGGTGTTTCAGAGAAAAACATACGTTAAAAGCCATCAGGGACTGAGATTGCTCTGGATACTATTTGGACACAAGGGTCCCGAGTGACTTCACCCTGCACACTGCCCGGGAATGTCAGGTCTCTGCCTATACGCGCACATCCCTGGTGCCTTTTAAAGTTTTTTCTCTGAAACTAAGTTTATGAAGTTTTAATAAACCATCCTGCATGATTTAAAAACTTGCTACTGATGAATTCGTCAAGTGCTGCTGAGCGAGTGGGACTCTTACATGTTCCATAGACATACATTGTAAAAGCCACTTCTGGGTCACAAAGCACGCAGTAGAGTAGCAGAGAAGAACGGCGCTGTACACCGTAAAGAACGACGGTAGGTGAGGATAGTAATACACTCACACTATACACCATACACATATACACATATTAAACAAAACAATAGACATGGGAGTGCTTCTTTAAGTAATTTAAAAACCTACTAAGGGCTTATTCATACAGATGTTGAGAGGAAGCAGATGTGGCTCCAATCCATGTAATGTTCCGGACAGACACATGTTTTGGCTCAGTATATCCAACCAACTCTCATCTGTGGGATAGAGTCCAATGGTGCATGTGGTGATTTTTTTTTTCCACATGGACAAAGGGTTTGAGTTGAAAATGATTTGTGAATTGTGCCAGGGACTAATGTATGAGCTATGGGCATGCAACTGTGCGCTTGTACAGCAAAAAAATAATTTATTGAGTTTCCCATCACCCTGTGTATTTTTGTTTTACTTTTTACAAGAATTTGAAGTAAAGCACAATGTTTGCATGCACCTACCATGCCTCTTTTCAGCTGTGTTTGTTGTAGTTTTTTAGGGTTTTATGTTTAGGAATGAAGTGGCCCTATATTTACAATCAAGGAATTTCAATATATGGGGTTGAGCAGGACTTTCATTTTCACCGTATCACACGTTGAGCATTGCTGCTGCACAGAAGGTAGGCTGGTTGATAATGAACATCTAATGTGTAAATTAGAGATGCTTTGCTACCCCTATATTTTCTACTCTGCCACCACAATTTCCTTTATTTCACTAAAAAATGTTCCCCTAAGGTAATGACCTTCCAGGCTTCCACTTTGGAATATAATCTACAAACAGAGGAATTTCACTAACAGTTTACACTCCTGAGACTTTAACAACTGACGCTTACTCCATTCTATTTACTTTAATACAGAAGAGATTAGGACGTGAGAATGAAAGCTTATAATATGAGGGTTTGCAGGATTTAACTACCTAACCACTACCTCCTTTTTTGGGAATATCTTTTCAGTTTGATGTTATCTTGTTTCTGTAAGTCTAAAAGGTATTAATGTTTAACATCCATATAAATATGAACCATTTTGACAGTAATCACCATGTGATGCCTTTCATGGAATACAAAGGCTAGAAGAAAAGAAAATATCAAATACAAATTTTTCACGTGTTATACAACATCGTATACAATAACACAATTTCCAGATTCATTGTTGTGACTACCATTTGTCACAAAGTAATCATATCTACCTCCTTAAATCTATCATATCCAATTAAAGAGAATCAAAGGAAGCTTTTTTTCTTATAAAATTAATAAACCTTTATTATGACAATACCGACATTTTAAAAACTTCTTAAAAAATACCAGCACCTAACACAGTAATGTAAGTGCACAAAACACAAAAGTGCAATAAAGACACCAGAAAAAATATGTAATGAGACACCCTGCATATATTCATCATAGCCCGTATCCGCATCATACCATTATACATGTGGTTACTCCCGTACCTGTCTATCTAAGGGAATGTATTCCTATATAGGGAACACCTGCTCCATGGCATTGGTCAGTATCACAATCTAGTTTGAACCGTGGTATTGGTAAGTCTAGGAGCCCCTACATAGTCTATGCCATACTTGTAGTGTATATAGGCAGCCTCTGATAGACACATAAAGAGAGCATGTCTCACCTGATGCCGGGTGGGTCTCAGCACGCACCCCTGACGTGCGTTTCGCCGCTGTGAGCCTCGCTTTCTCAAAGGCGAGGCTCACAGGCTGATGATGTTGAGAATTATCTGACATCAGCAAAGGGCTGGTTTCAGTATTACATTTATACTGCATATATTTTATCTTATTGAGTCTGATCACCTATACATTTCAGTAGTTGTTTTTACAATGTCTTTTTAACAAAAGGGGTCTCCAACAATAAGCTGATCAAATGGTGTCCTATTGTGGGGATCTGAGTAGTTTAAGAGCTTTTTCATTAACTTAAAAGCACCACTGCACTTTTTTCTTTCAGCAATGGAGTGGAGTCACTAATATAAGCCTAGGTCATAACCTCTGAAACTATACCCCTACATGGTACCTAAAAAAAATCGTTGCCATGTAGACCCCCTAGTAGTCCAAAGCATGTTGCCAGGGGTTTTGCAGTACCATGTGCAGTGGTCATATACTTTACCAGGGGCTATGACATAGGCCTACCCACTCTTTTAGCTTTTTTTAAAGGTTTTTAAATATGTGTATTCAACACAATTAATGTATGATAAAATAAAGATAATGTACACCTGTAAAAATGTAGCTTGGTGGTCATACATGTACAGCTGCGGTGCCCTAGGTATTAGACTGGAAGGGAGCAGTGTCAATGGGGACATCAGCATTTCTGAAAAGTAGGGAATTTATTTTCCAATTCCATGACTGGTTAGGACATTTGATCACACTTATAAAAGAGAAGCCCACCTTACGATACCCCAGAAATGTTATGCTGTAGTAATATTATCAGTGTGATTCCAACCAATTCAGAGATTACTTGGATCGGTCAGGGTCCAGTACCAACCATTAAAAAAATCACACCATATCCTAATGAGCAAGTTGTAACCAGCACTGGCATTGATCCCATTTACTTGTATCTATTTACAAATATTTATGGGTTTTTCTTGCATTCTAAGCTTTTAATGCACACAAGGAACACAACAATCATGATTCTACCAGTGGCATAAGTGTGTGAAATGTTATGCATTTGCACTGCCTCTTCATATGCTTCTTCGTTATACAATAGTTGATACCCTGCATGTTTGTTTAGTTTTCTATTATTTATATGTTCTTGCTTTGTTCATAGACATTCCTCAACATTGAAAAAGTAACATCAAAAAGGAAAAGTGTTTGAATTATGAAAATCACATGATTGATAGACATGTTAGTAATATGCTAATGATAAAAAAATGGAAACAAAATTTTGAAAACATTTCGATTTATTCAGTATCATGTATGAGCACCATGTGCAGATATAAACAAAAATAAATACATTTTATTTAGGATTTGTGTTTTGAATCCTAAATAAAAGGTATTTATTTTTAATTACTGCATCCTCACTAATATTATTGGCAGCGCACGAACCTAACCTTTATGTTTTTATATTTTCCGGTTCCTCTGGTGTACTGTCTGGTGATGCGCCTCACCGTCTACACTCCAAGTGCTACATTCCAGCACCATTGGAAATAATAAGCCATTTTAGTGCCACCAACCCCATCTTTTTTTGGACATGCAGATATACACACACTTGCACGTCTTAGCTGCCATCAGTGAGGTTATTAACGGTTGTCAGAGTAATGTTCTGCCAAGATAAATACACCTAGCTTTGGAAATTATTATTATTATTATTTATTGTTATAGCGCCATTTATTCCATGGCGCTTTACATGTGAGGAGGGGTATGCATAATAAAAACAAGTACAATATTCTTAGACAATACAAGTCATAACTTGTACAGGAGGAGAGAGGACCTTGCCCGCGAAGGCTCACATCAAATCAACAAGATCCACTGCTCACAGCTCTCATTACCATTTCCGACCAATGACATCCCAGATGTGCTTAATTGGAAACAAATCCAGACACCACAGGCTAAAGTGGCATTTTTAGGCTAAGCAAGCTGCTCACAGTTGCTTTACCAACATGTGCTCTGGGGTTGTTGTGTTAAAAAACGACTCCTGGTAACTCCTTGGAGAAATTGCGGTAACATTGATTCCATGATTGGTCCATTCTGTACTGCAAGTGAAATTGGACATCATATAAAAACCTGAGGTGTAAAACAGTGTCTAAACAAAATATCAAAAGGCATTTGCAAACATTGAGCTACAGAGCCAGACGTCCAGCTACAGGTGTTCCAATGACCTTGCGCCACCACTCTCTAAGGCTATCATGGTGCAAAGCAAGATGGTAACAGAGGCTGGAATGGAGGCCTATCCACTTCAGCAATGAGTCCTACTTTTGTCTTAGAAACAATGATAGCCATTGTGGATATTGGCCCCCCAGCCTAAAAATGAAGAACACAGCCCCCAACTGCCTGCTTTAGCAAAGCTTGTTGTCAAAAAGCATTTAAATAATTAAAAAAAACAGCATGGGGACCCCTCTATTCTTGATAGTCAACCTTGCTAATGCTGACAGCTGAGGGATGCAGCCAAAAACTATCAGTTTTGCCTGGCTGGTTATCAAAAATACAGGGGAACCCAGGCATTTTTTTTTTCATTATTTATTTACAGCGCAGGTGCCACTCCTATCAGCCGCTCCTGCTCTCACTGCTATTAGCGGCAGCAGGCATCGGCTGATGGGAGCAGTAGTCCCATCAGCCAACACCAGTGACAGGAGGTAACCTTTATATCTCCGATCACAGCTGCGGAACAGGTCAAAGGCTCACGCCCTGATTGGGAAGAGTCTTATTGAATGATATTTTATCCTGATCAAGCATTTTTTTTTTTCATTTTACGAGCTTACTATTAAAAGTTTTGTTTAATTTTGTAACCCACACTAAAGGGCCACTCTATTAGAAGCACCTATCTTTTCAACATTGGAGCTTACCTGTACAAAATTATAAGAAATGTGACTCCAAAAAGCAATATAAGATCAAGTTAGCATGTTTTCCATAGATCAGTTTCACTGAAAATTCATATCAGAATAGAAGATAAATGTTAAGCACTCTGGGCAACTTTGCACAAGCCATGGTGAACAGTGGTGGTAGATTAGCAAGGGACAATATTTAAAAAATGACAACCTTGTCATTCAATGGTGTTAAAACTATGCTAAAAATGGTGGGATCAGGGTAAAACACCAGTGAATTCATGTGTAATAATATTACTGGCTTTGTATCTGGTTTGCGATAACTTTAACATTTTGTTTCTGTGGATATTTTCAACTATGATAATATCGTTCAACCTGATAACCATTTTGCTACACTATATCTATGATAATCTACTTTATACCTAAAATATTCAGCTCTCATTCTCTCTCTTAGTTGCTTTTCAGGTCTTGAGATTTTTCAAGGCATATTCAGAAGCCTCGGGCATGGTTCTACCACCAAGCCAGTATAATTAAAACACATGCATACATGTTGTGCAATGTTGCAGAAAACACTGATAAACAAGGATATACGGTATCTGTTTTTCGAGCTGTGTAGCTGAATGATGTCAAATAAACATGCTAATTCACAGACATGGCTAAAATAAAGACAAGAAAGTGCTACTAAAATAAAAACAACAGTATAAGATATTTCACATTAAAGTGGTTAGACTAATAAAATATTGTTTGGTCTCCAAAATCTTTGCTATGTAAGAGGGTTGTTGTCTGAATGGTGGTGTGTCCCTCTAAGTCCTTTGTGGGATACAATTCTAAATACATTATAGGATAAAATAGGCAAAGAGACAACACACTTGATGGTTACAGACTCTCTTAATGAGCAACATCCTTGTTGGAAAAAAACATTCTTATGTGAAGCAACAGCTTAAAGGGAACATGTCACCATGAAAATGCAGTCCCATCTGAAGGCACCATGTTATAGAGCAGGAGGGAGGCGAGCAGATTGATTTATAGCTTTGTGAGAAAAGATTCAGTATAACCTGTGCTTCAAGTATTTAAACCTCTGATGTTTGGGGTTTTCGGTCCAATGGGCGGTCCTATCAGTGACTGACAGCTAGAAAGAGCACAAGTGTAAATGATGAAAACACAAGTTATACGGAATCTTTTCTCACAAAGCTGTATATCAATCTACTCAGCTCATTCTGCTCTCTAGCACGACGCCATCAAATTAGATAGCATTTTTATGGTGAGTGGGTTCCCTTTAAACAGAGGTAGATGAATAGCTTACAGTATCAACACTGTATACATTCTGTTAGCAAACTCCTCAGCAGCTTCTTTGACAATGACTGTATGTCTCTTACAGGATATGACTCTTACTCTTGGCCACCTCTCTTGACAGCAATTTCTGCAAAATTATGTCTTGCAATCTTCTGTGCTACTGTTGCATACTCAGTTGCCCCATATTAATTCCTCACATTCCGACACTAGTTTTTTCTGTCATGGCAAATGTCTTCACTCACTGGCATTAGCCAGGCTCAACCTGATGTAACATTCTCCTCAAAGTCAGGAATAATACTATTTGCTCCCCTCTGGATCCTTTTGGTGGCCAATCTTCATCTATCTGGCGAACACCTCCTCATTTTCCGAAATTAGCCCATCTTCTCCCCCTGTGGTAGACATCCTCAACCTTTCTCAGTAATGGCAGTACAGTGTCCTGCAGATGTTCTGGCCTGCTTGCCTGAGACAGTATTTCAAGCTGGAACTTCCTGCTTTACTCCTTTGCCAAATAATAGGTGGCATGATAAACCTTTAGTTCTAGTACAATACTGAATAATCTAAGGCCCAAATAATCTAGGGCATCATTCCCTCCCATTACATATTCACTTGCATTACTCATGCAATGTTCCAAAATCTGTCACAAAATATGCCGTGCTTTAGTTTCAGCACTATTGAACGTAGTAGTAAATAATATTATTATATGTCTAGAACTGGAGCAGGCACAACATTATACAGCGACAGTCCTCAGCTATGGACATGCAGCAGCGATCTTTTTTTTATAAAAGGGTTCTATTTCAACCCTCTTTACAGGTACATTTTTGTACACTTATATACTCAGTGTCAGACTGGGGTGCCAAGAGGCCACCAGTAGCACTGATACTAGCTGCCCACTGTTCTAGCTATATGTAATAAAAATAATGCACATGGCACTCGAGGATCCTATATGGTGCCCAAGTCAGGTTTCCAGCCCGTCAGTAAGATAATAACAAATCACTTGGCACTCAGATTTTCTTTGCAAGATGAGAATGAATATTCCGTTTATTTGTGCATCCAGTTCAAAGATTTAAACGTTTTCGGTCCATACACAAGACCTTCATCAGAAATATCTTTAACAAAAACTGGAAGCAATAAACAAGGGGGGTGTAAAGGCCGAACGGCCTGGACAGGGTGAACCCGGGATGAAAACAACTCCTGGAGCGTCTCAGGGATCCTGGATAAGTGCACTGGGGAGAGGCGAGAACCCGCCGATATGGGTAATGCTTAGGTAGCCAGGTCCGTGGTGCTAAGACAGGAGCTCCCGGGGGCCCCTGTCTTAGCGCCACGGACCTGGCTACCTAAGCATTACCCATATCGGCGGGTTCTCGCCTCTCCCCAGTGCACTTATCCAGGATCCCTGAGACGCTCCAGGAGTTGTTTTCATCCCGGGTTCACCCTGTCCAGGCCGTTCAGCCTTTACACCCCCCTTGTTTATTGCTTCCAGTTTTTGTTAAAGATATTTCTGATGAAGGTCTTGTGTATGGACCAAAAACGTTTAAATCTTTTAACTGGATGCACAAATAAACGGAATATTCATTCTCATCTTGCAAAGAAAATCTGAGTGCCAAGTGATTTGTTATTATCTAGCTATATGTAATATTAGGTGACCAGAAAAATGCCCACAGGAAAAATGCCCACAGGAAAATTGCCCACAGGAAAAATGCCCACATGAAAATTGCCCACATGGAAAATTGCCCACACAGAAATTTGCCCACACGGAAAATTGCCCACATGGAAAATTGCCCACATGGAAAATTGCCCACACGGAAAATTGCCCACATGGAAAATTGCCACTTGCAGCGTCACAAAGTTTCAGATGCATGATACTTGAGGTGCAAGGTGAAGAATGCCCACAGAAAATTGCCCACAGGCTAAATTATAGGTTAAATGCTCTGTAGGACAGGGGGATAGTATATGCATGTATACATGAGATGCTCTGCAGGGCAGAAGAATAATATATAATTATAAGTGAGATGCTCTGCAGGACAGAATAGCAAAGACCTATAGGTTAAATGCTCTGCAGGACAGGGGGATAGTATGCAGGTATACGTGAGATGCTCTGCAGGGCAGAAGAATAAAATAGAATTACAGGTGAGTTGCTCTGCAGGATAGATAATAGCAAATATCTATAGGTTAAATGCTCTGCAGGACAGGGGGATAGTATGGAGGTATACGTGAGATGTTCTGCAGGGTAGAAGAATAATATAGAATTATAGGTGAGATGCTCTGCAGGACAGAGAATAACAAAGAGATATAGGTTAAATGCTCTGCAGGACAAGGGGATAGTATATGCATGTATACATGAGATGCTCTGCAGGGCAGAAGAATAATATATAATTATAGGTGAAATGCTCTGCAGGACAGAGAATAGCAAAGACCTATAGGTTAAATGCTGTGCAGGACAGGGCGATAGTATGCAGGTATACGTGAGATGCTCTGCAGGGCAGAAGAATATAGAATTATAGGTGAGATGCTCTGCAGCACAGAAGAATGTCTGCGAAATTTGCCCACATAAAAAACTACCAACAAGTTTATTAAGAACAGTTTATTAAGGAGTTCTAATAACATCAATAACTTAAGTTTATTAAACAATCATTGCACACCTGCAAATAATTAGCTGCCGGGTGATTGTCCTGGACTTCCATGGGCTCCATTGAAATACAATACAGCACAACAGAGGCAGCAAAGAAAATGCAGAATGGATTTCAACAAAGGTCTCTGAGCCCAGTTTACTTCTCCAGGTTCTACAGGTTCGGTTCACTCATCCCTAGTCCCAGAGTACGGATTCTGTTCTTAGGAGTTGTCATTCCACTGTGCTAAAAATAATTCTACTCTCATTGTGGTGTGTCTGGGCCTAGAGACCCTTATTCCACTCTCAGTGTGGTGTGTCTGGGCCTAGAGACCCTTATTCCACGCTCAGTGTGGCGTGTCTGTGCCTAGAGACCCTTATTCCACTCTCAGTGTGGTGTGTCTGGGCCTAGAGACCCTTATTCCACACTCAGTGTGCTGTGTATGGGCCTAGAGACCCTTATTCCACTCTCATTGTGGTGTATGTGGGCCTAGAGACCCTTATTCCACTCTCATTGTGGTGTATGTGGGCCTAGAGACCCTTATTCCACTCTCATTGTGGTGTATGTGGGCCTAGAGACCCTTATTCAAATCCACTCTGCATTTCCTTCCATCCTACGCCTGCCTGCACCTGCAGTATATGTGTATGATACATAACTGGGTAGAGTCTGTTCACTCTTACTCTTGGTAGCCATAAGTGGACAGGGAAGGAAGTGCAGGCCCCAGATTCACTGCCACTGAAGTCAATGGGAGAGCGGAGCTGCTATGGCACTTTCGGCTCCTCTGACAGATTCTGACAGAATCTCACCTTTCTGCGGTGCCTTCTGGGCTTCCAGGACCATCTATCTCAGCCAGCAGCACCCTGCTTTTGGAGGGCACCCACTGAGATGATAATGTATTAGATCTGACCTGCAGTCCCATGTAACTCCACAGAAAATACAGTGATTCTTTTGTGGGTACTGATAGCAGTGATGGCTCCTCTGGATCACACTGCTGCTGGTTCTGACTGTGCTGCTTTCTGGGCTGGTGGGAGGAGTAAGGCAGAATCAGTGAGAGATGAGAGCAGACTAGATCTATCGCTGATAATGACAGACTGCTACAAACCACAGATCTTCAGCATGTTTGCAGTTTTGCACTAGGTCAGCTGTAAATCACAAGTTGATCACACATAATGTGAACATCCTCACCTTTCACCTCAAATATCATAGATCTGAAACTTTGTGATGCTGCAATTGGCAATTTTCCATGTGGGCAATTTTCCCGTGTGGGCAAATTTCTGTGTCGGTAATTTTCCATGTGGGCTATTTTCCATCTGGGGAATTTTCCGTGTGGGTAATTTTCCATGAGGGCAATTTTCCGTGTGGGCAATTTTCTGTGTGGGCTATTTTCCTGTGGGCATTTTTCCTGTGGGCAATTTTCCTGTGGGCATTTTTCAGGGAACCGTAATATTACATGATCTTCAGTCACAAATTCACCACTGCTTCTTCTCATATATAATATATTTCGCAGTTTGTTACATGAAAGATAAGATGCTTCCCTTGTCTGTAAATACAGCATTTAGTGTATTGTGTCAAGCACTGCTTATGTGGGGTCCCACTCCTGCACAGAGGACCACCAAGGGATTCATCTGTTCCCCTATGGGCCAGTCCGAGCCTGTGTACACTTGTTAATGCAGTTATTCTAAGCACTTTCGCTATATTTGGACTTAAACATACTGCATACAGTGGCAAGTAGTAATCAATAAAATGAAAAATCTTTGCATTCTTGAGAACAGAGAAGATTTTTCATTACAAGGGAATTGCAAAAGATGCTCCTTTTCCAATTTTTTTTCCTTATTTAACAGGATGAGACTAACTCTTTAAGGTCCCCATACACATTAGACAAAGTTTATTTAATGGTCGTTTAATGATCGATAGTTCAAAAAAAGCAATATATATTTTAGTCCATTATAGCTGTTCAACCTCGTGTGAGAATTTGCAAGATTCCTGTCAGCGATTCAGGTATACAAAGTCAATATGGTCGTGTCCAAACTGGTGAAGTTTATAGTGGTCATAAAATTCAGCTGAATCAAAAACAAAACAGCCTCTTCCAGGCAAAAAGGTATACCATAGTAAATATAAACAGTTAATTTACCAGCAAATATGGGCTCACCCGGTCAGATTAAAGTCCACACTCTCAGTCTCTGGCAGAGACTAACCTGCTCCTATACACAAACTCCAAATGAGGCTGTTGGACTGACTTAACTAGGCCATTCCAAGGCCTGGAACTGGAGATATAGGAGCATCCAGTCCCATACAACTCTATTGGCCATTCCTAAAACCAGGACCCCAAATCATGGCCTATTTAAAAATCTCCCAGCTCTATCCGTGCTGGATCCTGCTTTCCGGCTTTCACATCATGAGGTAGGTGACACATACACTCCATTCAGGACTTGTACAGCTGCAACCTTACACTGGTCATACATATTCAGTGACAAATGATCTTTCTAGAAATAATCACTCCATAAGTGAAAGATCTGTTGGCTGGAATCTGGCCCAAAAATTCTAACACAGCCAACTTCATTTAAAATGGTTATACTCTGTAATTGGTTGGTTCATTCTTAATCATTGATTTGGGCCAAACAAACATTCATTTTTGTGGAAATCTTTCATTTCCATCAACTTTAATATAATGCATATGGGTGTCTCCGCATAAATCTATGTGCACTACAGGAAAGTAAATCAATCTCACCTATTGCTCACGTATTACAGCACTGAAAGAATAAAAGGTTGGCTTTAGTTGATTGTCAGGAAAAAGCTTCTATGGACGATACTATAGCTGGCCAGACATTTTTTAGAGAGAAGCTATCCTCAGAATATGACCTATTGTTTAAATCAGGTTTTTGTGTAAAAATTCTAAAATTTTGACAAAACTGAATTTCATAAAACATTTTTTTAACTCATAACATGAAAGTAAGGTTAATATAACTTTCATTATAAAATTTTCAGTTTTAGTCAAATTAGATGATGTAGTGTTTTGCATAACCGTCATGATTTTTAAGGACAGCACCAAATCTTCGAGGCATGGAATGATCAAGTTGGCAATATATTGCAACATATATTTTTTTTCATTCTTGAAGTACCACCTCTTTCAGGGATTGGTTGCTGGATGGAGAGTGATGCTCAATTTTTCTTATCAGAATTTCCCATAGGTGGTTCAATTGATTTCAGATCAGGAAACATACTGGGCCACTGAATTACTTTCATCCTATTCTTCAGAAATGCAACAGTGGCCTTAGATGTGTGTTTTGGATCATTGTAATGTTGGAAAAGTGTACGTCTACCAAGGGCACAGAGTGATGGTAGTAGCATTTTCTCTTTCAATAGACAGCAGTACATTTTTTATTTCATGACACAGTCAATGAAATGTAGCTCCCCAACACAAGAAGAATTTATGCATTTATTGACTGATTAATAAAATGATATTTATGTGTTATTTTAATATAGTCCCTCCTGGTGTACTGTATGTTTTTTATCCCTGACTACACATGATTTACTCCTTCCCCTTTCCTTGGTGCTCTTTTTTGGAATTTTTTAATTTATTTAACCGCATGTATAGTATTCACTGCTTTCAATTGGGGTCTCCTGAAGAAGGAGTATAGGTGACTCTGAAACACGTTGACATTAAACCATCATCCAACATTTCATCGTGGCTTGCCATCTATCCATCAGCACAGATTACTTCCATCACTCTTGGCATAGCTATACTGCAGCACCATGCATGTTCTTTGTACTTCTCACCGTTGCAATGCCATACATCACTTTCAAAAACATTTATTTCGGTCAAAAACATTTATTTCGGTCTCATCACTCCAGAGTATAGAATCCCAGTAGTCTTCATATTTTTCAATATGGGCTCTGGCAAATTGTAGGTGGGATTTTTTTTGTGCATGGGATTGAGAGGAGGTTTTTTTTTTACATCACCCATGCATGCCAATCCTCTGCAGTGTATGCCTTATCACAGGGGTGAGCCTGTTTGGTAGGCTCTCCATGCATGTGTTGCGAACTTGCGACTATCACTCAGCCACGACACAAGCAGCTGCAGCGCTGGACACTCCAGGTATCCCGGTTCACGATGCGGCTATATGGTAAGTGCTATAGCTATTCGGATTAGGAGTTATCCAAAGAGATTGGCTCATCCCTAGTGATAACTTCTGTGTATTACTTTTGCTACAGTATTCGGACTGGTAAGTAAAGCTTTGCTGATATTCTTGTATCGCTTTTTTGGGTGTGCAAAATAACAAATTTTGTTTGCAATAAATGGCCCACATTTGTGGGAGTATTATGTAGTATGGTATGCAATAGAAAATGTGAATTCTGAAAGGAAACTAAAGGTTTCCTGACAAATCTGATGGGGTGTCCTCAATTATGATGAGTACTAAATATTTTTTAATTTTTGACAATGTTTTCTCCACGTTACAATATGTATGTCATGCCGGTGACTAACACTGTTTGTAACCGCCGTTCTATTCAAGGAGCTCTGCTATTCAAGCACAGCTCTGCTCCTCCTAATGTCAAAGCATCTTGCTGACCTACCTCAGCACCGCTACATTTTCCTGTTGCTGGAGAGTCTCCACTGCAGAGCTCTATTCAAGCACAGCTCTGCTCCTCCTAATGTTAAAGCATCTTGCTGAGCTACCTCAGCATGGCTACATTTTCCTGTTGCTGGAGAGTCTCCACTAGACTATAGAGAGGCACAGCAAGACTCTGCAGGAAATTAAAACCACTGTGTCCTGCAGCGTTTTGTTTCCCTGGCCTATCCCCTGCCAGCAGTGGATATATTAGGCTGCTCCTCCCTCCACACCTTGCCTGAGCTTAGGTTCTAGTTTGCAATTCATCACTAGTTTCCTGTCAAGATGCTTTATTGTTCTGACTCTCCTGTTACCGACCCGACTTGTCTACTCGTTTTGTCTGATCTCTCCGCTCCTGGCCCATTTTGTATTTTTAACCTGTGCTTCCTGCCCCAACCTTGGACTTTCTGACCATGTCTATGTCTTCGCACTCTGTGCCCTGTATGACCAATTGGTTATCAGCTGCAGGTTCGGGGATTGCCCTGGAGTGGTAACTGGAGACTACCCTAAAGGCCCAAGCATATCCTCACCATCAGAAGCTCTAGTGAAGACCAAGTAGTCAATTAGTTTCAGCCCTCCAGAGTAAACCTGGCCAGTGGGTCCACACCTGCTGCTGCCACAATGTATTAAAAATAAAAAATATGGATCTTGCAATTTTCATATTGGCCACTGTGACTTTTTTAGGCTATAACTTCCTATTGTTTCAGGAAATAATACATGGATATTAGCCAAACTGAAAAGACTCTGACCCTATCTTTGAAGGATCTAATGAGCGTGAGCAAAGGTCATCGTGAAGGGAGGGGGATTAGGGTCAGCCTTGACATTGTGATTGTTGGATTCTTTGTTATCACCTGTAGGTGTTACCGGTCACTGTCATCCTGACCCTGCTGATATGTTGCCTTTCTGAAAACTTTACTAAAAGGACAGGTAGTATAAGTAAATAAAAAAGCCCCAGTGGCCAGGGTGAAAATTGCAAGAATACTTACTTTGTATATTCTAATAAAAAATTGTGATGTTCAAAAATAAAAATTGTCACATTTTATTTAAAAATACATTTAATAAAAACAGATTTAAACAATAAGTCATTTTCTAACAATAACTTCTCTTTAAGCTAAAATGTGTTATGTACAGAGAACACTGTACTTGTCACATTTATTGAAATATCAATGGCATGCATTATACTGGCATTATTGAGTTTGTCCATATGTTCTCACTGATTCACACACTTTTACACCACCAACACATCTCAGATCTCTTTCCACTCACAGCTATGCTTCCAATGACTATTTAAGGCAAGTGTTATCAAGAAATGTTAAACAAAACACAGACCCTCTCATTCCGTATACTTAAAATAACTAGCCAGCTAAAAGCACGGATAAACAATTATAAATCAGAAAGTATGCTACTATTGAATTAAATTTATAGAAACAGACCTGTTCGTTCTTTCTATAAAACTCTAGGTATACTAGCCTCGTGCCAGTGACGGAATTAGCTTTATGTTCATGTGTTCATGGGATGTTCTATGGCACATGTTAGACCTGAATTTATATGGTTACAAGGAGACTAGGCTATACTGTGAATTAAGATAAATTGATATAAAAGAAATACATGGAAAACTAGACCTGCAAAACATGGAGGGAGCCATGTGAAAGATTTGGAATATCAGATTTCTTTGTAGTTATGTGATACTTGCTCACTGATTAACAGGGTAAGTATATCCAATAGCGACATGACTAGCAACCCTTCTCCTGCCAGCAGTTGTATCAGTGAATAATGCTTTGCAATGCAAAGTATTACGTAAGCGATCAAATGATTACAGCTTCAAGTCCCCAAGTGAAAAAAAAAGTGATATTATCTCTGTCATGTTTAAATTCACATACTGCTGAATTCTAATCCAAAGAAAGTTTGTTCCAAGTATATATTATTCTTTCAGTAAAATTGTATTTTCCTATGTTACCTCTGATCCTCTCTCCGGCTAATTTCATTATGTGTCCACTTGTTTTTAAAGGAGTTACCCTTCTAAATATATATATTTATTTATGCCAGGTGTCCTAATTATCAGATATCTCCAACAGCCCGGGTCACTGTGCAGAACATGTGTCTGTGTCTATCTTCCCATATACAGTGGCATGTACAAATTTGTAACTCCTGGTCAAAATTACTGTTATTTTTGAACAGTTAAGCAAGTTGAAGATGAAATGATCTCTAAAAGGCCTAAAGTTAACGATTACAAATTTCCTTTGTATTTTAGACACACAAAAAAAATTGTCATTTTTTACATTTTAAAAATTGCAAAAAGGAAAATGAGCCTATGCAAAAGTTTGAACACTCTGGGAGATTTGTGTTGTCAGATCAAGGTTTCAGACCTTAATTAAAGGGAACCTGTCACCCCGTTTTTTGAAGATGAGCTAAAAATAGCGTTAAATAGGGGCAGAGCTGGGCGTTACATTAGTGTCTTTGTGTGCCTTTATAACCTACCTAAGCTGCCGAAATACCTTTGTAAAGTCGCCGTTTTCTGCTGTCACTCACGCTGGTCTGGTCATATGGGTGTGGTGACAGCGCTGTTTCTCCCCCAGAATCCTGCTCATCATTACGTTGGTGGCGTAGTGGTGTGCGCATGTCCAAAGCGAAGATCCACTGCCCAGGAGATTCAAAACAGCGCGGTCTTCGCTATTCGCCATTTACCGGTGGGCGCGGCCATCTTTCCTGTGGCCACGCGTGCGCAGATGCAGCGCTCTGCTGCCCGGGGCTTCAGGAAAATGGCCGCGGGATTCCGCGGGACTTTTGAGCGGGTTTCGTTTTGTTTTGCTGTCTCTTGGACATGCATATTTTGTTATTGGGGTTTTTGTATCTACTGAAAATATGTCTTATATTCTAGGTTTTTCAAAGTAGCCACCTTTTGCTTTGATGACTGATGCCCTTTTGCCTTCACTCTGCGGTCCAGCCCACCCCAAACCATCAGGTCATCTGGTGTAGCACCCCATCACTCTCCCTCTTGGTCAAATAGCCCTTACACAGCCTGGAGGTGTGTTTTGGGTCATTGTCCTGTTGAAAAATAAATGATGGTCCAAAAAAACGCAAACCGGATGGAATAGCATAAAGCTGCAAGATGCTGTGGCAGCCATGCTGGTTCAGTATGCCTTCAATTTTGAATAAATCCCCAACAGTGTCACCAGCAAAGCACCCCCGCACCATCACACCTCCTCCTGCATGCTTCACGGTGAAAACCAGGCATGTAGAGTCCATCTGTTCATCTTTTCTGCGTCGCACAAAGACACGGTGGTTGGGACCAAAGATCTCAAATTTGGACTCATCAGACCAAAGCACAGATTTCCACTGGTCTATTGTCAATTCCTTGTGTTGTTTAGCCCTAACAAGTCTCTTCTGCTTGTTGCCTGTCCTTAGCAGTGGTTTCCTAGCAGCTATTTTACCATGAAGGCCTGCTGCACAAAGTCTCCTCTTAACAGTTGTTGTAGAGATGTGTCTGCTGCTAGAACTCTGTGTGGCATTGACCTTAGCTGCTGTTAACCTGCGATTTCTGAGGCTGGTGACTCGGATAAACTTATCCTCAGAAGCAGAGGTGACTCTTGGTCTTCCTTTCCTGGGGCGGCCCTCATGTGAGCCAGGTTCTTTGTAGCGCTTGATGGTTTTTGCAACTGCACTTGGGGACACTTTCAAAGTTTTCCCAATTTTTTGGACTGACTGACCTTCATTTCTTAAAGTAATGATGGCCACTCATTTTTCTTTACTTAGCTGCTTTTTTCTTGCCATAATACAGATTCTAACAGTCTATTCAGAAGGACTATCAGCTGTGTATCCACCAGACTTCTGCACAACACAACTGATGGTCCCAACCCCATTTATAAGGCAAGAAATCCCACTTATTAAACCTGACAGGGCACACCTTTGAAGTGGAAACCATTGCCGGTGACTACCTCTTGAAGCTCATCAAGAGAATGCCAAGAGTGTGCAAAGCAGTCATCAAAGCAAAAGGTGGCTACTTTGAAGAACCTAGAAAATAAGACATATTTTCAGTTGTTTTACACTTTTTTGTTGTTAAGTATATAATTCCACATGTGTTAATTCATAGTTTTGATGCCTTCAGTGTGAATTTACAATTTTCACAGTCATGAAAATACGGAAAAATCTTTAAATGAGAAGGTGTGTCCAAACTTTTGGTCTGTACTGTATGTAAACATATAGGTGGTAATATTTATTATCAGTTTAGAACACAACTATCAACTCAAAATAATAAATTTAAGTTCCTTACTTAACAACTGAATATAACACAAAGCAGTCATGCATTTGATGTCATATCTGCACAGAAGACACTTGCAGATCATCCTGTCAGACAATCACAGATGTGCTTGTAAGGCAGCTTGTGATTGGCTGAGAGGTAACCATGCACAAATGTCACTGTGCACTCCACATAACCTTAAACATGTACCAGGCGCTCTGTAGATCTCTATCCCCATCCACCCCCTATATAGTGGATCGATCATTTTAATACATTTATTCCAGGGGGGCCGGCCCTTCTCCTACCTAGACCAGTGATTAATTAATTCCTCCCCTCACCCCCCCATTTTCATGTGTAATATAAAGACCCAGTCCCGTGGATCACTGGGGCTCTGGGAAGAGTGCACAAACTACTGCCCGTGCACAGCAACAGTGAGTCACAAGCAGAGCAAGCAGGGGTGGGATTAAAATTTTTAACAACAGGTTCTGTGTTTGTGTGTAGGAAAACCACACCCATTTTTTAAGCCACACCCATTTACACACACCTTTTCCTCAAACATATACAAGTAGGGGCGCAGTTAAACCATACCTCCCAACTTTTGAAGAGGGGAAAGAGGGATAAAGTTTGCGGCACGTGCAGGGGCAAATTTTAAGCCACGCCTCTGACCACACCTATTTCACAACTAGTCACACCCATATCCACATCCCAACCACAGCCATTTAGCATTGCTGATCACACTGTTTCATAAACAATAATTATAAACAAAAAAATATGGCCACACAGTGCTCCATACTGTATAATAGCCCCACATGATGCTCCATACTGTATAACGGCCACACATGATGCTCCATACTGTATAATGGCCACACATGATGCTCCATACTGTATAATGGCCACACATGATGCTCCATACTGTATAATGGCCACACATGATGCTACATACTGTATGATGGCCACACATGATGCTCCATACTGTATAATGGCCACACATGATGCTCCATACTGTATAATGGCCACACATGATGCTCCGTACTGTATAATGGCCACACATGATGCTCCATACTGTATAATGGCCACACATGATGCTGCATACTGTATGATGGCCACACATTATGCTACATACTGTATGATGGCCCCACATGATACTACATACTGTATAATGGTCACACATGATACTGCGTACAGTATAATGGCCACACATAGTTACTCCTACACACGCGGCTCCGCACACCTTGCATTACTCGGCTCCGCTCTGTACACTTCATACACACACACGGCTCCGCTCCGTACACCTCATACACACACACGGCTCTGCTCCGTACACCTCATACACACACGGCTCCGCTCCGTACACCTCATACACACGCACGGCTTCACTCCGTACACCTCATACACACACGGCTCTGCTCCATACACCTCATACACACACGGCTCCGCTCCATACACCTCATACACACTCATGGCTCCCCTCTGTACACCTCATACACACAAGGCTCCGCTCCGTACACCTCATATACACACACACGGCTCTGCTCTGTACACCTCATACACACATGGCTCCGCTCTGTACACCTCATACACACACACACGGCTCTGCTACATCCACACTGTAAACAACTCCTGACCCCATACATAAGCTTACCGTCTAGCACCATGACAGCACAGCAGAGTCCTGCAATGCACGGCAGGCCCCTGATCATGTGACTCCCTCCTCCTCCCCTCATGTGACCTCATCACAGGTCCTGAGAAAGCTTTAGTGACTCCCTGTGACTAAGAGGCCCTCCCCCTCCCTCCTCTATTCCTGGTCCAGGGTCTGCCACTGGTCACCTCACCGCAGACTGCAGCAGTGACAGCCGGCTGGACAGCAGCATAATATATGTTAGCAGGTGAGGAGGGGGCCCGTTTAACTGTCATATCACATGCGTGCAGCAGAGCGGGCCCCCCTGCTTCTCCTGTTAGCAGTAATACTACCGCCGGCTGTCATTCACATTCATTGCTTTGTATGCCCGTCGGGGGCCCCCTCCCGCTCTGGGCCCTTGTGTGGTTGCATAGGTTGAACAGGCGGTATGTCCGCCCATGGGGTAATGGATGGCTTGTTCACTATCATCATTGGGAAAGGCCAGGTAATGCAAATAAATTTCCCAGCTTTTAAAAGACCAGCCTACTCTAACCATGTGCCTAAAAAGCACCCATGGGTTCTTCTAAGCAGCTGCCTAGCACTCTGAAAATGAAAATGGTAGAGGTCCACAAAGCAGGAGAAGGCTATAAGAAGATATCAAAGCATTTTCAAATTGCCCTTTCTTCAGTTTGAAATGTAATTAAGAAATAGCAGTTAACAGAAACAGTGGAGGTCAAGATAAGGTCTGGAAGACCAAGCAATATTTCTGTGAGAGCTGCTTAAAGGATTGCTAGAAAGGCAAATCAGAATGCCTGCTTGACTGCAAAAGACCTTAAGAAAGATTTAACAGAGTTATGGTACATTGTTCTACTGTTCAGAGACACCAGCATAAATATGGTCTAAACGGAAGAGTCATCAGAATAAAACCTCTCCTATGCCCTCACCCTAAAATTCAGTCAGAAGTATGCAAAAGAACATCTAAACAATATCTCACTTGAAGAGAACCTGTCAATAGATTTTTGTACCCTAAACCATCAGCATATTAAATAAGGGTACTAAACATATTGATTTAAAAACTATCATAGCATTACATGGGAAAAAGAAAAATGCATGCAGCACAATCTGAATGTGAATTACTGGCACAATCAGGAGTCTAGGTATCCAGCTGGTCAGGCGCCCTGACCCCTGAGGTTGCAAATTCTATTGCAGCTGCAAAGCTATGAGGGCAGTCCCGACACTGATAAAGTAGCCTAATCTAGAGTAGAATGTTTAATTTTGGGGTCTGGTCTGTGGTCTAATTAAATCTGTATTTTGATGTTGGGTGTTAATCAATGTAAAGGTCTTGTGTAGCATCTGAATATTATTTTGCAATATGATTCATTTTGAGGTGTCTGAATTAATTTTTGGGTCTGGTCATATCATAATACATCAAATATTCAAATCCATTCAAGCCCATTTTACAGGATAAAGGCCAACTAGCTAAAAAGCAAAGCTTCAAAGATGAACTAGACAATCACTGAAAGCTATCTTATTTTGTTACTTGTGTGATGTAAATGATCTCGTGTTGGATTCATTAAAATAAACAGTTGTATTCAACAAGCTTATGCCAGTGACGCCACGTGTTTTAGGGCCCAATAGTAAGACGCAGGTCAGTGTGGGACTGAGGGAGCAAATAGTGAATAGTATTAGCACTGCTCATGTACAGGTTTGGGGAATCCTCCACTTCACAGAGATTTGTTCCTCTATGGACCGTTCCGAGCCTGGGATTTGGGGGGAAGAGTGGTTACATGGCTGGTCTGTCTTTTTCTTTTAAATTGTTTCTATCTGTCAGTCCTTATCTGTCTTTTCTTTTTTCCTTCTGTAAAACCAGGTCAATTTCCTAGTGCTTTTCACTCCTCACATCTTCTCACCTAATGTAACTCAACTGCTCTCTCACATGCTTCCTTCTTTCATCTCGAGATCTTCCAATCAATATAGTAACCTCTTCCAGGACCATGCTTCATTTCCCTCCTGATCAGACTCCACCTCACTTAATCCTTCTCGTTATTCGCCTGGGTGAGCAGCAGCAGCCAGCAGACTTTATAAACCGAAAGCTCAGATATTTTTTTAATCTATCTTCTCTATAGATGTCATACAAGGCAGAAATCGTCTTTTGAATTGAATATGAAGACATTATGTTTATTTCACTCCAATTCCACACCGAATATTTTATTCCTCCCACTTGATTGGTGGTGTTGTCCTAGCGGTATCTCTTAACCAGTAGTTTTTGTCAAACCTTTTGCATGTAATCATTGCCAATCAACCCTCTATATATCAGTTTTTATATTTTAGGTGTGACATAAATTTGTGTTTAAATCATTTATCCATGTCTTGTAATAGTGCACAAATGTGTTGAAATCTAAAGAACATGCCAAATAACTGCATGAAATACAACTGCGTCCAAGAATAGGGATGTTCTATTATTGCATAAATTTGGCAGCAAGAGTGAAGCAAAAATATTTATAAAACTGTGCACTTTTACAAATTAATAACGTAAAATCTGTCGCTTTTCCCGGGGACAAGCAAAAAATGAAACCTTTATTTTAGCATTTAATGTCTCTATGTCTACCATCATACACAATTGTTTTGTAGATTTTTTTGGCTTGTAAAAATGATGCAATGATTGTCATGCATTTTCCCATTCCTTGCTTGTGGCTTTTTATTTAAAATCCCATTTTTTATATAGAGAATTACATGAGAAAGTAACCCAAGCTCTCCCCAACCTTCAAAAGAAAATCGAAAAAAATGTAACAAATTAGCATTATTGTACTGCATTTCATATTTTTTAATAGAATTTAAAATCAGATGACAAATTTTACAAAAAGGGGTTTGTATTTATTAATTGTTTTTATTGTATTTTCTCATGTCAGACAATTTAAAAAAAACAACAATTGTGTCACCATTTGATTTAAATAATATAAAATGTGCAGTTTGTTATGTGCTAACTTACATGCTACAAATATCAAAAAAAATGGCATGCATATACTGGATAACCCCTGCAAGTCATGCAATTGAGAATTCACACAGGGCAGATTTGTTACAGAAAAGTCTGTGACTGTTAAAATTGAGCTGCAGAAAAAAGAAAAAAACAGCAATTCTTGTGTTGTTCATCATGTTGCATAAATAATGAGTTACCTTTATTCTATGAGTTGGCATGATTATGGCAATGCTTAATATGTATAGATATTTTTATGCCTAACTGCTTTTGTACAATAGAAAACCCACTTTGCTGATACATTTGATTTATATTTCTCAATATTTTTAAATTTTTCGGTTACCTGAGCTGCGATGAGGGTTTGTTTTTTTATGAGATGAGTTGCTGAAAAAAATGTATATTTTTGTCCTCTTAATGTAAATCATGCAATTTAATAATGTGCTAATTTCATTCAGTACCAACAAGGGCAGCAATACTAAGTGTGTCCCTTTTTTACTAGGTGCATTAAGATGGCAGGCCTAGGGGGTAATTGTTATACCTCTGTGTGCTAACATAACCCTCTCTGTGATCACGTTGTTGAGGGTTAGGTGGACGGACAAAGGGAACCCTCATCTGTGAAATTCTTTAGGTGCCGTGATTGTGTAAGGAGATAGACCGGGCTGAGGGTAACTGCACTGGGCCGGGTCCGGAACTGTCGAGGCTGCGTCCCATGATTCCTAGGGGAAGGAATAGGGGACCGCACAGGCCTCTTAACCAGGGCAGTGCGGTTGGGTTTAGACAGGGAACCGGCCAGAAGCTGAGGCAAAAGTGCACAAAGAGACAGAGAGGTTCCTGCCATCAGCGTGTGAGCAGCAAGGTGGGGAGAGTGCTCTGCACCCAAAGTGCCTGCACTGCGACGGACCACAGCAGACAGCTCCCAGTGCCACCAGTGAGACACAGATATAGTGAGAAGCACAGTGCACCCAGTGACAGAGAAGTTGGTGCACATGCAAAGAGCTGAGGGCCAATTACAGGACAGTACCCTGTGGTCTTTACTGCTGGACAGTGTACCACAGCCCTCATTTAACCCCAGGATTGCTGCAGCCATTGTTGCATTGGCTGCACAGGGTCATGGACGCGGGGCTCAACGGGCAAAACCGGAGACCGCACATTGACGCCAAAAGATATACCGTGAACTGTGGAATACCCTTTAAAGACTTTGCACCTGCCATTATGCTTTCACATTACCATCATTTGTTTCCTTGCATTTGCAGTTTAACTGTTTATCTCCCTATTCAATTAAATTGTTAACCCTTGCCCTGCCTCTCGTGCTTCACTGCATCCCGTAACCTGCTTACAATTGAATGTTGGCAGTTGTGGCAGGAATCTAACAGTGTAATATAGCCGTGGTCCTGCTGCTAATCTTGCGAGCACAGTGACAGTATGGACAATATTTACTCATGTGAATGAAGGCCAAGTCTTATAGGTCAAGGGTGTCAAACTCATTTTCACCGAAGGCCACATCAGCTTTATGGTTCACTTTAAATGGCTACTTGTAATTGTAAGGGCTCATACAGACGTCCATGCAACATGATTCAAGCATGTACTGCAACGCACAGACTGGCCAGGGGCTATAAGAGTGTTGCTTTTTGGGTAGTAGGGCTATAAGAGAGTTGCCTCTGGGTAGTAGGGCTATAAGAGAGTTGTCCCTAGGTAGTAGGGCTAAAAGCACCATCCTTGGGTAATAAGTAGTGAGGATCAATCAGCGAAATATTTGGATTTGGGAAAATCGGAAAGAATAATTTCTAATATCCATGTATTTGTACCAAATAACAAATTCAATGCAAGTCAATGGGAAAGCTGAATATTTTTCTGCTGAACCAAACAAACAGGTCTGGGGCATGGGAAAGAAGCTGAAATGGATGGGAAAGAGCTAAAACTAAATGGGAACAGCATGAGGAAGATGTCCACATGCCTTTCTGACTCACATATGGTATCTGGAAATAATGTTGTCAGACTATTGTGCCGGTTTACGGATTCTTGAAAAGACCTACCAAACCAAACTAAAACATTTTTTAAAGGAAAAAATGCTATGAAACATTTTTTTCCTTCATAAATACATGTATATAACACAAAATAAAAAAAATAATAGAATTATACCTCCCTTTAGCATATGTTCACACGGAGTGTTTTGGCTTTAGTTTTTCCTTTAACATTTGTGAGGGCTCTCACTCCTACATTTGGGAAGTCCCTCCTTCATGCCAAATAGTTAGCAAGATAGTGGAATACATGTCCATCCCTTTACAATGCCATTTCAAACATGCATGGGGCAGCACGGTGGCGCAGTGGTTAGCACTGCAGCCTTGCAGCGCTGGAGTCCTGGGTTCAAACCCCACCAAAGACATACTGATAGAAAATGTAGATTTTGAGCCCCGTCGGGGACAGCGATGATAATGTGTGCAAGCTGTAAAGCGCTGCGGAATATGTTAGTGCTATATAAAAATAAAGATTATTATTATGCAGATATGAATTATGGGCTTCGCCCGTCACCATCATGCCACTATACGGACCTCGCTTCAGATTTTGAGAGGGCCACCAGGTGCTGTTAAACCTGAATTTTGTAAGCTCCACAGTTCATTTTTACCAGGTGCCGGATCACAATGGAGCCACTGTCATAGCGGGTGAAGCTGATATAAGGTGAATATAATACAGGAGTTGGGGGAGCTGTATGCTCAATGTCAGGAAATTGTATTCTATCAGACACCAAAAGCATTAGAATTAAATTCTGAACACAGTATATGCAAAAGAGGGCCTGTATTGTGGTCAGTTTGTCAGGCCTGAAACCCATGTCAGGAACATGTACAAGCCTCATTTTACTTGAAAGAAGCCTCCTCGAGGTAACGAGCCAGGAGTGCCATTGAGCAATCTGCACAAGCCTACGTAATTCTTCTGGAAACTATCCAACCAGACAGAATGTATCTTTTGCATGGTTTTGAGCATCAATGGAGTAATTATAGGATATGCCCCAGAGAGTGTCGAGGTCTGTGGAGTGTATTACTCAGGTGACAGGCAGTACTACAGAGCTCAGGTAAAGGCCTTAGCAAGGCAATTACCATGTTCCAATACGTGTAAGGTTGTGGCCTGAATAGGTCTCTGGAGCGTATTAATCCAGTCTCTTAGATGTGCTTAAAATGTACAGAAAACTGGTCAATACCCCACCACCATTTTTTTGTAAAGACCCAAATTCAGAAAATGGAATGGAAGCTTCAGTTTAATAAAGAGACAGAGTCTCATTTATGAGCCTGGAAAAGTAAGCAATAGTGTTGAGCGATACCGTCCGATACTTGAAAGTATCGGTATCGGATAGTATCGGCCGATACCCGAAAAGTATCGGATATCGCCGATACCGATACCCGATACCAATACGTCAATGGGACACCAAGTATCGGAAGGTATCCTGATGGTTCCCAGGGTCTGAAGGAGAGGAAACTCCCCTTCAGGCCCTGGGATCCATATTAATGTGTAAAATAAAGAATAAAAATAAAAAATATTGATATACTCACCCTCTGACGCGCCCTGGTTGTAACCGCCAGCCTTCGTTCCTAAGAATGAGCGCTTGAAAGACCTTAGATGACGTCACGGCTTGTGATTGGTCGCGTGGCGGTCACGTGACTGCTCCGCGACCAATCACAGGCCGCGACGTCATCTAAGGACTTTCAAGCGCTCATTCTTATGAACGGAGGCTGGCGGTTACAACCAGGGCGCGTCAGAGGGTGAGTATATCAATATTTTTTTTTTTTATTCTTTATTTTACACATTAATATTGATCCCGATACCGATTCCCGATACCACAAAAGTATCGGATCTCGGTATCGGAATTCCGATACAGCAAGTATCGGCCGATACCCGATACTTGCGGTATCGGAATGCTCAACACTAGTAAGCAATGATCTTTGTCCAGCACCGTACAATGTAAAGTGCTAATGAATATGTATGTCCCAATAACACAGGTCTACAAATAATATTTTTTATAATCATCACAGGTGACTTTGTACTCTTTTAAATCACCTTTTTGTCCTGATTTCAAAAATGTATATAGTATCTCTGTAGCACACATAGTTTTCATGGAGCAGCTTCATTATTATAAGGTATAGGAAAACATTAGAAACATTAAGAAAACATGCAAATTGCCTCTGCTGAAAAAAAGAGGACTTAACTCTATAGCGCCACCTATTGGAAGTAGCGATCCTACAAGTCATAATCAACCGTTTAACGAGTCGTGCAATATGACTTAGGATAAAAGCCAAACCAGTATCTCAATTCGCATGACACGGTGTTTCGGGCTGTTGGCCCTCGTCAGTGCGAAGCATGAGAACTGATTTGGCTAGGTGAGAGGAAGAAAACAGTAATCTACATATCAGAAAAAAATGCTTCACCATACAAAACAGTTTTTATTGAACCAAAATGATTTCAAATGCAGAAATTAAAAGTGCTTGACATTAGACTGTCGTTGATACAATGTTTCAGGGTTGTCCCTATATAACATCCAACAGTAATCTGCCATCATTGAGTCATTCCAAAAACCCTGGTAGCGGTGTTCCATTACTTTAATGTCCTGGTGAAACCACTCGTTTTGTTCATCGCTTACATCCCCAAGATTTTGAGGGAAGAAATCTAAATGTGAATGCAAAAAGTGCATTTCCAGAGACATGCAACATCCAAGACACTGGTATGTTTTTAGCAGTTCCTCAACACCTTCAACATATTCTGGAGATTTTTGTTTTCCTAAAAAGTTTTCACAGATCCACTTGAAGCTTTTCCAAGATCTCAATTCCTTATCATTTAGAGTTCCTTCAAACACATAATCTCTCATAAGCTTACTGATCTGAGGACCAACAAATATCCATTCCTTCAGTTTTGCTGGTGAAATATTTGAGAATTTCTGTGAAGTGTACTGGAACCCATGTGAATTTGTCTTTGCCATGGCTTTCACAATGTTTTTAATCAATCCCAACTTTATATGTAGTGGAAGAAAGATTTTTGTTGGAGCAACTAAAGCATTATGCTGAATATTGTCTCTACCTGTAGCATAGATGTTTCTCTGTCCCCAATCACAACGAACATAATGATTTACTGTATTTCTACTGTCCCATGAACACAAGAAGCAACATTATTTTGTGAAACCTCCTTGCATTCCCATTAGCAGACCAATCACTTTCAAGTCTCCACAGATATTCCATTGACGATGCTTATATTGCATAGCATCCAAAACAACTGACAGATTTTCAAAACTTTCCTTTAGATGACATGAGTGAGAAACAGGGATTGATTGTTTCATATTTCCATTGTGAAGTAACACTGCTTTCAAACTTCTCTGGGATGAGTCAATAAACAATCGCCAATCTGCAACAAAATACTCTTGATTCAGTTCTTCAAAGAGTCCATTCACATTGGCACAGTACACCATTGGTCCATCAACTGTGAAAAATTGTGTTAAAGTGTTACTTCTGTTTTGGTTTTAATACACTTTGACATCATCATGAAGAAGATTCTTCTGTTTCAACCTACATGCAAGAAGTTCAGCTTTATCTTTTGACAATGAAAATTCTCTGATGAGATCATTTAATTCATGTTGAGTAATGCGTTCTGGCTGCTCGATCAGGTACATACTCATCTTGACTTGTGGTCTCCATGTCTTCGCCAGTAGCTTTAGCTCCATGGTCTTCATATACTACTTCATTTTCATCCAATCCAGACAACGGTGGTACAGGAACTGGCAAGGTACTCAGCCTGGCTACTAGCTGTAAATCATTCAGCTGCCGCAATGAAAACTAAATCTCCGAGCAGTCATAAATACTCGGAGGTCACCCGAGCGTGCCCGGGGAAAACCCGAGCAATGAGTACACTTGCTCATCACTAATCGCAGCTTCTGTTCTCCCATGCAGACTATTGAAGCAAGTAAAAAGTAAAAAAAGTTTTAAAAATATTTAGAAAAAAAAAAAATGTGAGTTCAAATCACTCCCCTTTCGCTCAATTCAAGATAAAATAATTTTTTAAAAATCAAATATACATATATTTGGTATCACCGCCTTCATAATCACCTGATCTATCAATATATGAAAAAAATAAATCTAATCGGTAAACGGCGTAGCAAGAAAAAAAATCGAAAAGCCAGAATTATGATATTTTAGTCACTGCAACATTGCAATAAAATGCAATAACGGGAGATCAAAAGATCGTATCTACACCAAAATGGTATCAATAAAAATGTGACCCATCAAATAAGCCCTCACCCATCCACAGATCACGATTAATGGAGACGCTATGTGTCTCGGAAAATGACAACTTTTACAAACTTTGGAATTTTTTTTCACCGCTTAGATAAAAAAGAACTCAGATATGTTTGGTGTCTATGAACTCGCAATGACCTGGAGCATTATAATGGCAGGTCAGTTTTAGCATTTAGATACCTAGAACCTAGGAAAAAAGCCAAACAAAAAACAAGTGTGGGATTGCACTTTTTTGCAATTTCACCACATATTGCTAAATATATTGAATTTGTACATAACTCCTCTGTGAGGGTATTTGCCTAAAATAAAGACAGGAATTTTTTTTTTCATAAACATAAAGCATTCAATATGAGAAATGGTGACATTAAGGGAGGTGGATGTGGTGTTGCCCGCCAAGGCCGTGTTACAGATCAGAAGGTGATCAGATCTTATTCTAGCTTCCTGTCAAAATGTGGTCAGTGCGCTACACCACTGACGAACCCAGATAAGTTCGAGTATGTTGTGGGTTGGATGGCAGACAAAGGTGCTTGTGTTGACAAGCAGCATCATAAAGTCTTCCACATGGTCCAGTCTCAGTAGTCAAGAGGCTGGGCCTCTGAATCCTCAACCTGGTATTCCTTACTCCCACCATTAAGAGTCCCAGGAGATATATGACCCCAACGCTGGCCACTCTGAGGAACTGATTATGTTCCCTTGTAATTTGTCAGGCTTCTCAACATGCACCATTAATGTCATGAGGAGGTGGAGTGCAGTGATGCTCAAACATTTGTGCACCCATGGCCAGGAGAAAGCCACATTGTAGAAGATAAATTCATGTCCGAAGAGATGAAGGATAATCATGAGAAGGTGGATCAGATTGGGGAATTGGAAGATGATGTGGTCGATGATGAGGTCACTGATCCAGCCTGGCACGATGGCATACCTAGCAAGCACAGCAGTGCAGACAGGGATGGATCTGTAGCACAAAAACAGGCAAGAAAAGGTAGTGTTTTGACCAGAGGGAGAACTTGGTCAACTGTTCCACAGAGCCATACGCACTCGGCTAGATAACAGGCCAAGGGTGGGTTGCTCTCCTGTATGGCAGTTTTTTTCTGAAAGGTCTTCAGATAAAACAACTGTAATTTGCAGCATCTGCAAAACCAAGCTAAGAAAAGGCAAGAACACTGCCAACCTGAGCATCACCAGGATGCAAAAGCACATGGCAGCCAAGCACCCCAATAGGTGGGTGGAACGCCTGGGTACAAAATCTTTTTCTGATGGTGAAACCACTGCCCCTTCCCCTGTGTTACGGCCTTCCCAATCTGCTGTCCATGACGCAGGTGCTGATGCCTTCTGCCCACAAACTGCAGTTGCACAGACACAACAGTCAGCAACCACATCCAGTTCATTATCCCAGCTCAGCGTTCACTTGTCCCTGCCCCAGACATTTAACAGAAAGCAGAAATATCCACCCACCCACAGGCCAAAACACTAAACCCCCACATTGCCAGATTGGTAGCCCTGGAAACGTTATTGTTTTGACTTGTGGGAACAGTCTTTCTGTGGCCTCTCGGCGATGGCAGCCCCACAGTACTCGATTCCTATCCGACACTATAATTCCCGGTGTGCCGTCAATGTGTGTGTTTTTAGCCCCCTGGACCTCTGGGCTATGGTGGTAATGGTCATGTTCTTACAGCAGGCTTCTTTCCCATTATTAGTGGTGTGGGCTTTATCTTAGTCCACCACATTTTGCACAGGTTCGGTCAGCTCTTAATCTTTTGCACCAGTTTTTATTATTGCATTTAGGGCTGTTTAATATAGGATGTGTTAGCACTTAGTCCAATTGTGACTAGTCTTTCATGCATGACATAGGTGCATCTCTTCATATTGCAGTGCTGGTTAAATCCTATTATTTATCATCTATTTCCATCCTATAGTGTTCATACTGTCTAACTTGCCTTCATTGTTTGGGTAAACATCTACACACATTTATTTCTGGTCATTATGCAGCGAGCTGTGCCATGTTTTGAACTATTATAAGATTTTCTCTTTATGGGATAGACATATTAATGTAATAGTCACATTTTACCACTATTTACCCTGTATAGTGTGCGTATTATATGTGCATCTTTTTTCTACCAACCATGTCCAGGGGGGGTGATTCCTGTCATGGAACCCATGTTATATTTGTATTGAGGTTTTAAGTGATCTTAATTGTGTGGTGTTTTTTGTTTTTTGGTTGACAAATAAAATTTTGTAAAATAATTAGTGGTGGTCCCTATTATATAGCTTGATGCTTTTCTTCTTTTTTGGCTGTCAATGTGTTACATAAGCGCATATTACACAATATCATCTGTGCTCTGGCCAACGCAGTTACAGGGAAGGTCCACTTTACCACAGACACATGGACAAGTTCTTGTGGACAGGGATGCTACATTTCCCTTATGGCACACTTGCTGAACCTGGTGGAGTCTGGGACAGAGTCAGAACCTGGGACATCACACATCTTACCCACATCAAGAATAGCGGTCCCAACTTTCATGAGGATTTCAGTCAACTTGTATTATAGTTCCTATCTCTCCTCCTCCTCACCGAAACTAGCCTCCCCGTCACTCCCCAGGTGGGAGGTCTGCAGCACTGCCTTGGTGAAGTAGCAGCACGCTCTGCTGAAGCTTATCTGTTTAGGTGATAAAGCTCACAATGCAGCCAAGCTGTTGAAGAGGAGAAAAGAATAGACTGATCAGTGGCTTTCCCTGCTGAACCTCCAACTTAAAAAACATACCCTGAGGGTACCGTCACACAGTACCATTTTCATCGCTACGACGGCACGATCCGTGACGTCGCAGCGTCGTATGATTATCGCTCCAGCGTCGTAGACTGCGGTCACACTTTGCAATCACGGCGCTGGAGCGATGCCGAAGTCCCCGGGTAACCAGGGTAAACATCGGGTAACTAAGCGCAGGGCCGCGCTTAGTAACCCGATGTTTACCCTGGTTACCAGCGTAAACGTAAAAAAAACAAACAGTACATACTTACATTCCGGTGTCTGTCCCCCGGCGTTCTGCTTCTCTCCACTGTGTAAGCACCATAGCCGGAAAGCAGAGCGGTGACGTCAGACGTCACCGCTGTGCTCGCTTTCCGGCTGGCCGGCGCTCACAGTGCAGAGAAGCTGAGACGCCGGAGGACAGACACCGGAATGTGAGTATGTACTGTTTGTTTTTTTTACGTTTACGCTGGTAACCAGGGTAAACATCGGGTTACTAAGCGCGGCCCTGCGCTTAGTTACTCGATGTTTACCCTGGTTACAAGCGAACACATCGCTGGATCGCTGTCACACACAACGATCCAGCGATGTCAGCGGGTGATCAAGCGACGAAAGAAAGTTCCATACGATCTGCTACGGCGTACGATTCTCAGCAGGGTCCCTGATCGCTGCTGCGTGTCAGACACTGCGATATCGTAACGATATCGCTAGAACGTCACGAATCGTACCGTCGTAGCGATCAAAATGGCATTGTGTGACGGTACCCTGACTTGCCGGACCTACTTGCCCATGAACGGCGTTTCAGGGCACATTTCCGATAGTCATCTCAGCCTTTTGCCGGACAAGCTTTTCTGCAGTACCGCTTTAATTTGCCTCGCCACAGACTGATTTGTGACCTGACCACACGCTGTAATTTGACCTTTCATAATAATAGTCATAGTAATAAATAATAATAATTTTATTTCTATAGCGCCAATATATTCCGCAGCACTTTACATTTTGGAGGGGACTTGTACAGACAATAAAAGGCATTACAGAATAAAAATCACATAAACAACACATACCAAGAGGAAAGAGGGTCCTACTTACAATCTATGAAGAAATAGGGGAAACACGAAAGGTGGATGGTAACAATTGCTTTCATTGTTCTGACCAGCCATAATGTAATCAGGTGTTCATGTAATGCTGCATGACCCGGGTACCAACAAGTACGAGTAAAAGTACAGAAACAGGGGGCTATTAAATGTATAAAGCATGTGAGAACATGATACAAAGATGCTGGCTATGAAGAAAATTTTGAATGGGCACAGGGACAGTTAGATAAATGTGTTGAGGCGGTAGGCGGTTCATATGTTGGCAAGGCTTAGCAGAGTGCAGTGTCTGAATTCCAGCTTCTCATTGCCCACCAGAATTGCCTGAAAAAGAGGCTATGCGTTTTGAAGAGGAGAGGATGGTTAGTGTTCTTCCTGGTAAGGACACTGAACGTTTGACCCTTTGCAGTCCGTCACATATGGCAGAGTTCATATCCAGATGCCTTTACCAAGACCCTCACGTAAAAGACATTTTGTCCAACATGAAATAGTGGCGTGCACCTTTCTTGACCCCTTTCTCTCATGTCGGGGGCAGACGTGTCATTTTCAGTGCATACCTGCCAGAGGGCTGTTGTGGAATACTTGCTAAAAAGATTACCCTCAGACAATGCTGCTGGCAGAGATGCCAGATCTTTTCACCAACAAGGATTACAGGGGAGGGCCACGCACACCAGGTGCAACTCGGTGGGGGGATGTCCACCAACTGGGCTATTTGCATGAGACCATCACATCAGCAAGGACTATCTGTGGGTCTAACTATGATGAGAAGAGAGAAGTTGACCAAGATGGTGAAGGACTACTTAAGTGACCATACCAGCATCCTTCGTTATCCTTCAGTGCCCTTTAGCTATTGGTTGTCCAAGCTCCACATTTGGCCTGACCTCTCCTTGTACGCCTTGCAGGTGTTGCCATGCCCTGCCGCAAGTGTGTTGTCTGAGTGGGTTTTTAGTTCGGTTGGTGCAATCATAAAGGATAGGCGCACATGCCTGTCAATGAAAATGCAGACAGGCTGACTCTTCTAAAAATGAACAAGGGCTGGATTTCCTCCGACTTTGTAAGCCCTACAGATGACAGCAACATAATGTAAAAGCAGCCCAATTTTTTGGGGGGAAGTTGTCTTAACATCTATCCCTTACTATCCAAACACATTTTGTTCAGGGAATCAACTCCTACTCCTCCTGCTTCTGCAACAAGTACTTAGTGGTCATGTATGTATACCCCATGTGGCTAATGTTTTGTACTTTGTGAAAACTTGGCACATTGTGTGATTGTGAAACTGGTACTCCCTATCGATTCCCTTGCTGACACACCCCAACAGTGGAATAATGAAAATTATTGCCACCCCTAAATTGTCACATAAGATTATCTCTACTCGGACTGAACCAGTCGCACAACTGCTAGTTAAAAATACGCTATTATTTAAACCAAGACCCAAAGTAAAAGTAAAGTATTTTATTAACAAGTAGATAAAAACAGAGGTCACAGGTATAACGTAAGGGGATTCAAACAGGGCAGAGTGAGCTCCAAGCAACCAACACCATAATTGGTAATATTAACAACCACATACAAACTGATAAACAACAATGTGCAACAAAATAAATCAAGGTATTATATGGAATTAACATATATTGAACACACGTGCAACAGCAGGCTCAGGATAAATTGAGTAATAAGATTTCAAAAAGTACTGATGTGGTACATATCCTATGAGGGTTATAAGTGGCTTATGCTAAAGTGCGAGTGCATAGCTTATAAGCAAATCAAAATATATCATAGCCTTTGGAATGCCAAAATATATTCAACACACATGCAACAGCAGGCCCTGGATTCAATAGAAAGAAGAAATTTCAAAAAATATATACCAGTGTAGTAAATACAAGGTCTGCAGGAATAAATCCTATTAAGGCTAAAGGTAGCTTGTGCTAAAGTGCGAGTGTATACTATATCATAGCCTATGGAATGCCAGAGTTCAAGATGGAGAGGCGGTTACCCCCTATTATCAGTAATGATAAGTATAAGGTCTGAAGGAAGAAGTCCCTGGGGACTGAAGATAGCAATGCTAAGTGCACAACTTAAAAATAAATTAAATATATCATAACTCAAGGAATGCCAAAGTCCAAGGTTACTGGGAGAAAGGAAAACCCCGATGCGCATTTCGCTAATCGCTTCTTCCTGGAGGGTCGTGGACCACATTGCTTTAGTTCTCGTGAAGCACCTGAAGGTTAATAAACTTCTTGAATGTGATTTTGTGTACTTTGAGGGGTGCAGTTTTTAGAATGGTGTCACTTTTGTGTATTTTCTGTTATATTGACCCACCAAACTCACGTCAAATGTGAGGTGGTCCCTAAAAAAAATGGTTTTGTAAATTTTGTTGAAAAAATTAGAAATCGCTGGATAACTTTTAACCCTTATAACGTCCTAACAAAAAACTATGTTTCCAAAATTGTGCTGATGTCAAGTAGACATGTGGGAAATGTTGTTTATTAACTATTTTGTGTGACACCTGTCTCTGATTTAAGGGTACAAAAATGAAAAGTTTGAAAATTGCTACATTTTCAAAATTTTTGCCAAAATTTTCATTATTTTCATAAATAAACACAAGTTATATCGAATAAATTTTTACCACTAACATGAAGTACAATATGTCACGAAAAAACTCTCAAAATCAGTGAGATATGTTAAAGTGTTCCATAGCTATAACCTCACAAAGCGACAGTGGTCAGAATTGTAAAAATTGCCCTGGTCATTAAGTACCAAATTGGCTCTGTCACTAAGGGGTTAAATAATGTATTTATTGTGTAAAAGTCATACAAATTTGGTTTTGTTATAATCAGGGTGACCCATAGAGTAAACTTAACAATTTATTTGTGTGGCATGTGAATAGTATAAAATTGAAACCCTCAGTAAACAACATCAGAATTGCTGTTTTTTTTGTTGTTGTTTTTTTCACAATGAAGAGATAGTGAAAATTTGGTAATAAGTTTTATGTGTCCCAAAATAGTGCCACTGACAAATACACCATATCCCACAAAAAAACAACAAAGCATACAGCTACATCATCAAACAAATGAAAATATTATGGCTCCTAGAAAGCAATGAAGAAAAAAAACAAAAATAAGCAAGTCCTTAAAGGTTAACCCCTTAGTGACAGAGCCAATTTGGTACTTAATGACTGAGCCAATTTTTACAATTCTGACCACTGTCACTTTATGAGGTTATAACTCTGGAACGCTTTAACGGATCCTGCTGATTCTGAGATTGCTTTTTTGTGACATATTGTACTTCATGTTAGTGGTAACATTTCTTCGATATTACTTGCGATTATTTATGAAAAAAACGGAAATATGGCGAAAATTTTTAAAATTTTGCAATCTTCAAACTTTAAATTTTTATGCCCTTAAATCAGAGAGATATGTCACACAAAATAGTTAATAAATAACATTTCCCACATGTCTACTTTACATCAGCACAAATTTTTTTGGGTTAGGAAGTTATAAGGGTTAAAAGTTGACCGGCGATTTCTCATTTTTACAACAAAATTTACAAAACCATTTTTTTTAGGGACCGTCTCACATTTAAAGTCACTTTGAGGAGTGTACATGACAGAAAATACCCAAACTTGACACCATTCTAAAAACTACACCCCTCAAGGTGCTCAAAACCACCTTCAAGAAGTTTATTAACCCTTGACGTGCTTCACAGCAACTGAAACAATGTGGAAGGAAAAAATGAACATTTAACTTTTTTTTGCAAACATTTTATTCAGAACCAATTTTTTTTATTTTCACAAGTGTAAACAGAGAAAATGAACTGGATCTTGTCATATCTGACAGACCGAACATTCAGTGATTTCCCTCCCCCACAACACCTCCTCACTTTGCCCCTTGTCAGTCGGTGTTCCTCAAGGCTCTGTTCTAGGACCCCTACTCTTCTCTACACCTTCGACCTGGGACAGCTCATAGAATCCCACGGTATGCAGTACCATCTCTACAGTGTCAGACTGGGGTGTCAAGGGCCCACCAGTAACATTGACTTTGGGGGGCCCACTTTTCACCTGCATACAAATATTACACAACCCTTGTTCACAAATCTACCTATATCTCTATATCATAATAAACTGGATAGTTTGGTTAATGAATGAGCTGCTGCTTTTTTCTGTACAGAGTGAATCAAGTGAATTATGCCAAGTACTGCCCATACAGTGGGGTTGGGGGCCCAGATGTGCACAGGGGCCCACCGGGGGATTCCCCTGTTCCCCTAAGGGCCAGTCCAAGCCTGCATCTCTACGCTGATGACACGCAGATCTACCTATCCGGACCTGACCTCGCCTCCTTACTTACCAAAATCCTGCACTGTCTGTCTGCTATTTCAGCCTTCTTTTCTGCTCGCTTTGTACAACTGAACATGGACAAAACAGAATTCATCATCTTCCCCCATCTCACTCTACCACTCCACCAGACCTATCCATCAATGTCAATGGCTGCTCACTTTCCCCAGTCCCACACGCCCGGTGCCTAGGGGTGATTCTCGACTCTGCCCTCTCTTTCAAGCCACATATCCAAGCCCTTGCCTCCTCCTGCCGACTCAAATTCAAAAATATTTCCCGGATCCGCACATTCCTTGACCGCGACACCGCAAAAACGCTAGTGCATGCCCTAATCTCCCGCCTCGACTACTGCAATCTCCTACTCTCTGGACTCCCCTCTAGCACTCTGGCACCACTCCAATCCATCCTACACTCTGCTGCTTGACTAATCTACCTGTCTCCTTGCTATTCCCCAGCCTCTCCCCTATGTCAAGTCCTTCACTGGCTTCCTATCGCCCAGAGACTCCAGTTCAAAACCCTCACAATGACATACAAAGCCATCCACAACCTGTCTCCTCCATACATCTGTGACATGGTCTCCCGGTACCTACCTACACGCAACCTCCGATCCTCTCAAGACCTCCTTCTCTACTCCCCTCTCATCTCTTCATCCCACAACCACATCCAAGACTTCTCCCGTGCTTCCCCCATACTCTGGAACTCTCTACCCCAACACATCAGACTCTTGCCTACCATAGAAACCTTCAAAAAGAACCTGAAGACTCACCTCTACCTCTTCCGACAAGCCTACAGCCTGCAGTGATCCTGAACTTACTGAACTGCCGCACAACCTGCCCTACCCTCTCCTAGTGTTTCATCATCCATCCCCTGCAGACTGTGAGCCCTCGCGGGCAGGGTCCTCCCTACTTATGTACCCGCGTGCCTTGTTTTTTGCTCATGTTTAATGTATTTGTCTATATTTGCCCCAAATTCACATGTAAAGCGCCATGGAATAAATGGCGCTATAAAAATGTATAATAATAATAATAATAATAATAAATAATAGCAAAATTTATTGTGCAATTTCTCCTGAATACGCCGATACCCCATATGTGGGGGTAAACCACTGTTTGGGCGCACCGCAGAGCTTGGAAGAGAAGGAGCGCCGTTTGACTTTTTCAATGCAGAATTGGCTGGAATTGAGATCAGATGCCATGGCACGTTTAGAGAGCCCCTGATGTGCCTAAACAGTGGAAACCCCCCACAAGTGACCCCATTTTGGAAACTAGACCCCTTAAGGAACTTATCTAGATGTGTGGTGAGCACTTTGAGCCCCTAAGTGCTTCACAGAAGTTTATAAAGTAGAGCCGTGAAAATAAAAAATCGCATTTGTTTACACAAAAATGATCTTTTCGCCCACAAATTCTTATTTTCACAAGGGTAACAGGAGAAATTAGACCACAAAAGTTGCTGTGCAATTTCTCCTGAGTATGTTGATACCCCATATGTGGGGGTAAACCACTGTTTGGGCGCACCGCAGAGCTTGGAAGAGAAGGAGTGCCGTTTTACTTTTTCAATGTAGAATTGGCTGGAATTGAGATTGGACGCCATGTCGCATTTGGAGAGCTCCTGATGTGCCGAAACAGTAGAAGCCCCCCACAAGTGACCCCATTTTGGAAACTAGACCCCTTAAGGAACTTAACTAGATGTGTGGTGAGCACTTTAAACCCCCAGGTGCTTCTCAGAAGTTTATAACGTAGAGCCGTGAAAATAAAAAAATCGCATTTTTTCTACAAAAATGATCTTTTTGCCCCAAAATTTTTATTTTCACAAGGGTAACAGGAGAAATTAGACCACAAAAGTTGTTGTGCAATTTCTCCTGAGTACATCGGTACCCCATATGTGGGGGTAAACCACTGTTTGGGCACACTGCAGAGCTTGGAAGAGAAGGAGTGCCGTTTTACTTTTTCGATGTAGAATTGGCTGGAACTGAGATCAGACGCCATGTCGCGTTTGAGAGCCCCTGATGTGCCTAAACAGTGGAATCCCCCCACAAGTGACACCATTTTGGAAACTAGACCCCATAAGGAACTTATCTAGATGTGTGGTGAGCACTTTAAACCCCCAGGTGCTTCACGGAAGGTTATAGCGTAGAGCCGTGAAAATAAAAAGTCGCATTTTTTTTTCAAAAATGATTTTTTGCCCCCAAATTTTTATTTTTACAAGGGTAACAGGAGAAATTAGACCACAAAAGTTGTTGTGCAATTTCTCCTGAGTATGGCGATACCCCATATGTGGGGGTAAACCACTGTTTGGGCGCACCGCAGAGCTTGGAAGAGAAGGAGCGCCGTTTGACTTTTTCAATGCAGAATTGGCTGGAATTGAGATCGGATGCCATGGCACGTTTAGAGAGCCCCTGATGTGCCTAAACAGTGGAAACCCCCCACAAGAGACTCCATTTTGGAAACTAGACCACTTAAGGAACTTATCTAGATGTGTGGTGAGCACTTTGAACCCCCAAGTTCTTCACAGAAATTTATAAAGTAGAGCCGTGAAAATAAAAAATCCTTTTTTTTTCCCTCAAAAATGATTTTTAGCCTGCAATTTTTTATTTTCTCAAGGGTAACAGGAGAAATTGGACCCCAAAATTTATTGTGAAATTTATGCTGAGTAGGCTGATACCCCATATGTTGGGGTAAACCACTGTTTGGGCGCATGGCAGAGCTCGGAAGGGAAGGAGCGCCGTTTTGGAATGCAGACTTTGATAGAATGGTCTGCGGGCGTTATGTTGCGTTTGCAGAGCCCTTGATGTACCTAAACAGTAGAAACCCCCCACAAGTGACCCCATTTTGGAAACTAGACCCCCCAAGGAACTTATCTAGATGTGTGGTGAGAACTTTGAATGCCCAACTGCTTCACAGAAGTTTATAATGCAGAGTCGTGAAAATAAAAATAAAAATTTTTTTCCACAAAAAAGATTTTTGAGCCCCCAAATTTTTATTTTGACAAGGGTAACAAGAGAAATTGGACCCCAAAAGTTATTGTCCAATTTGTGCTGAGTACACTGATACCCCATGTGTGGTGGGGACCACTGTTTGAGCGCATGGCAGAGCTCGGAAGGGAAGGAACCCCATTTTGGAATGCAGACTTTGATAGAATGGTCTGCGGGCATTATGTTGCGTTTGCAGAGACCCTGATGTACCTAAACAGTGGAAACCCCCCACAAGTGACCCCATTTTGGAAACTAGAGCCCCCAAGGAACTTATCTAGATGTGTGGTGAGAACTTTGAATGCCCAAGTGCTTCACAGACGTTTATAATGCAGAGTTGTGAAAATAAAAAATATATGTTTTTTCCACAAAAAAGATTTTTTAGCCCCCAAGTTTTTATTTTCACAAGGGTAACAGGAGAAATTGGACCCCAAAAGTTGTTGTCCAATTTATCCCGAGTACGCAGATGCCCCATATGTGGGGGTAAACCACTGTTTGGGTGCACGGCAGAGCTCGGAAGGGAGGGAGCACCATTTGACTTTTTGAGCGCAAAATTGGCTGTGGCGTTTAGAGACCCCCTGATGTACCTAAACAGTGGAAACCCCCCAAATCTAACTCCAACCCTAACCCCAACACACCCCTAAGGCTTCTTTCACACTTCAGTTGTTTGGCGTCAGTCAGCTCCGACATAGTGACGGATCCGTCACAATTGTTGAGAAAACGGTTCTAACGGATCCGTTTTTTTGACGGATCCGTTACTTGGGGGTTGTCTGGGAAAAGTATCTACTTTTTGGAGCATGCGCAATTGAAAAAGCGGATTGGGGCGACGGATCCGCCGAAATAACGGTAACGACGGATCCGTCGCCCATAGGTGGCCATTCTATGGAATGATGAACGCGACGGATGCGTCGCGAGCCGCCATTTCGGCGCAGACAAAAAACGTTACAATGGCCGTCAATGTCTAGATGACGTCCGCCAAATCTCGACGGATCCGTCACATGGTGGATGGAACGGACGACCATCCGCCACAATCCGTCGCTAATGCATGTCTATGGGAAAATAACGGAACCGCCCAAAAAAATGGCGGATCCGCTATTTGATGAAAATGGCGGTTTCAGACTGACGCCAAAAGACTGAAGTGTGAAAGAGGCCTAACCCTAATGCCAACCCGATCCATAATCCTAATCACAACCCTAAGGATAACCGCAACCCTAACCTCAAAACAACCATAACCCTAATCAGAACCCTAAATCCAACACACCCCTAATCCTAATCTCAACCCTAACCTCAAACCTAACCCTAATCCCAATACACCCCTAATCCCAACCCTACCCTTAACCCTAATCCCAAACCTAACCGTAATCCCAAACGTAACCCTAATGCCAACCCTAATCCAAACCCTAATCCCAACCCTAACCCTAACTTTAGCCGCAACCCTAGTCCTAACTTTAGCCCCAACTCTAACTATAGCCCTAACTTTAGCCCCAACCCTAACCCTAAATTTAGCCCCAGCCCTAAATTTAGCCCCAACCCTAACCCTAAATTTAGCCCCAGCCCTAAGCCTAGCCCTAACCCTAACCCTAGCCCTAACCCTAACCCTAGCCCTAACCCTAACCCTAACCCTAACCCTAGCCCTAACCCTAACCCTAGCCCTAACCCTAACCCTAATTTTAGCCCCAACTCTTCTCTCCTGCCGGCCGGCAGATGGCAGCAGAGAGCGGGCGCACTGCGCATACGCCCACCATTTTCTTTTCATAGGAAGAAGCCGGCGGCCAGGAGAAGACACAGGAGGACCCAGGGACACCGGTAAGTATGATAGGGTCCCCGAATCCCCCTATTTCTCTGTCCTCTGATGTGCGATCACATCAGAGGACAGAGAATTACACATCACTTTTTTTTTTTTTTTTGCGGTCGCCGGTAAACAGTTAATTACCGGCGATCGCAAAACAGGGGTCGGTAAAAACCGACCCCGATCATGTTCTTTGGGGTCTCGGCTACCCCCAGCAGCCGAGACCCCAAAGATCTCCCAGGTGCCGGCCGGCGGGCGCACTGCGCGTGCGCCCGCCATTTTTAAGATAGCGGCGCCCATGGGGAGCCACGAGGAGCACCGGGGGAGACAGGTGAGTATCGGGGGGGCATCGGGGGCGACCGGGGACCCCATTTCTCTGTCCTCCGATGTGCGATCACATCGGAGGACAGAGAAATTAAATGGGAAATCGCTTTTTTTTTTTTTTTTGCGATCGCCGGTAAATGGTTAATTACCTGCGATCGCAACCCGGGGGTCGGTAAAAAAACCCCGAATCATGTTCTCTGGGGTCTCGGTTACCCCCAGTAACCGAGACCCCAGAGAAAATCCGACTCTGGGGGGCGCTATTCACTTTTTCCACGTGGTTTAAGTACCCTTAGTGGCCGCCGTTAAAAGACGTATCGGCGGTCGTTAAGGGGTTAAAACGTAGAGCCGTGAAAATAAAAAAAAGACATTTTTTACACAAAAATGATCTTTTCGCCCCAAATTCTTATTTTCACAAGGGTAACAGGAGAAATTAGAACACGAAAGTTGTTGTGCAATTTCTCCTGAGTACGTCGATACCCCATATGTGGGGGTAAACCGCTGTTTTGGCGCACGGCAGAGCTTGGAAGAGAAGGAGCACAGTTTGACTTTTTCAATGCAGAACTGGCTGGAATTGAGATCGACGCCATGTCGCGTTTGGAGAGACCCTGATGTGCCTAAGCAGTAGAAACTCCCCACAATAGACACCATTTTGGAAACTAGACCCTTTAAGGAACTTGTCTAGATGTGTGGTGAGCACTTTAAACCTCCAGGTGCTTCACAGAAGTTTATAACGTAGAGCCGTGAAAATAAAAAAAAATCGCATTTTTTCTACAAAATTGATCTTTATTTTCACAAGGGTAACAGGAGAAATTGGACCCAAAAAGTTGTTGTGCAATTTATCCTGAGTACGCTGATACCCCATATGTGGGGGTAAACCACAGTTTGGGTGCATGGCAGAGCTTGGAAGAGAAGGAGTTCTGTTTGACTTTTTCAATGCAGAATTGGCTGGAATTGAGATCGGACGCCATGTCGCGTTTGGAGAGCCCCTGATGTGCCTAAACAGCGGAAACCCCCCACAAGTGACCCCATTTTGGAAACTAAACCCATTAAGGAACTTATCTAGATGTGTGGTGAGCGTAGAACCGTGAAAATAAAAAATCCTTTTTTTCCCTCAAAAATGATTTTTTAGCTCGCAATTTTTTATTTTCTCAAGGGTAACAGGAGAAATTGGACCCCAAAATTTGTTGTCCAGTTTGTCCTGAGTACGCTGATAGCCCATATGTGGGGGGGACCACTGTTTGGGCACAAATCGGGGCTCGGAAGGGAAGTAGTGACGTTTTAAAATGCAGACTTTGATGGAATGGACTGCGGGAGTGATGTTGCATTTGCAGAGCTTCTGATGTACCTGAACAATAGAAACCCCCCACAAGTGACCCCATTTTGGAAAATAGACCCCCCAAAGAGCTTATTTAGATGTGTGGTGAGCACTATGAACCCCCAACTGCTTCACAGAAGTTTATAATGTAGAGCCATGAAAATAAAAAAATCATATTTTTTCCACAAAAATGATCTTTTCACCCCCAGATTTTTACTTTCACAAGGATAACAGAAGAAATTGGACCCCAACATTTATTGTGCAATTTATTTGTTGAGTACGCTGATACCCCATATGTGGGGGGGGGACCACTGTTCTGAGCTCGGAAGGGAAGGCACGCCATTTTGGAATGCAGACTTTGATAGCATGGTCTGCGGGCATTATGTTGCCTTTGAGAGCCCCTGGTGTACCTAAACAGTAGAAACCCCTAACACGTGACCCCATTTTGGAAACCAAACCCCCCTAAGGAACTTATCTAGATGTGTGGTGAGCACTTTGAAAGCCCAAGTGCTTCACAGAGTCGTGAAAATAAATTATTTTTTTTCCACAAAATTGATTTTTTTAGCCCAAAATTTTTTATTTTCCCAAGGGTAGCAGGATAAATTGGACCTCAAAATGTGTTGTCCAATTTGTTCCGAGTACGCTGATACCCCATATGTGGGGGGGGACCACTGTTTGGGCACACATCAGGGCTCGGAAGGGAAGTAGTGACGTTTTAAAATGCAGACTTTGATGGAATGGTCTGCGGGTGTCATGTTGCATTTTCAGAGCCCCTGATGTTCCTAAACAGTAGAACCCCCCCCCCAGGTGACTATTTTGGAAACTAGACCCCCCAAGGAACTTATCTAGATATGTGGTTAGCATTTTGAACGCCCAAGTGCTTCACAGAAGTTTGACGCAGAGCCATGAAGATAAAAAATCATTTTTTTCCCACAAAAATGATTATTTAGCCTCCATTTTTTTTATCTTCGCAAGGGTAACAGGAGAAACTGGACCCCAAAAGTTGTTGTCCAATTAGTCCTGAGTATGCTGATACCCCATCTGTGGGGGTAAATCACTGTTTGGGCGCACGGCAGAGCTCAGAAGGGAGGGAGCACCATTTGACTTTTTGAGCGCAAAATTGGCTGTCGCGTTTGGAGACCCCCTGATGTACCTAAACAGTGGAAACCCCCCAATTCTAACTCCAACTGTAACCCCAACACACCCCTAACGCTAATCCCAACCAAATCCATAACCCTAATCAAAACCCTAACCCCAAAACACCCCTAATCCCAACCCTAACCATAACCCTAATCCCAACCCTAACGCCAAAACACCCCTAACCCTAATCCCAACCCTAATCAAATCCCTAAGCCTAACACACCCCTAATCATAATCTCAACCCTAACCTCAAACCTAACCCTAATCCTAATTCCAACCCTAACCTTAACCCTAATCCCAAACCTAATCCTAGTCCCAAACGTAACCCTAATGCCAACCCTAACCCTAATACCAACCCTAATCCAAATCCTAATCCCAACCCTAACCCTAATCTAAACTCTAACTCTAACTTTAGCCCCAACCCTAACCCTAACTCTAGCCCCAACCCTAGCCCTAACCCTAACCCTAGCCCTAATTGGAAAATAGAAATACATACTTTTTTTATTTTATTATTTTTTCCTAACTAGGGGGGTGATAAAGGGGGGGTTATGTACTATTTTTTTTATTTTGATCACAAGGTCACATAGGATCTCACAGTGACCAAAATTAAACGAGAGGAAGAATCTTTCTCTGCTGGCCGGCACATGACGGCGGGCGCACTGCGCATGCGACCGACATTTTCTTCCCGGAGGAAGAAGCTGGTGGCCAGGAGGGGACGCAGGAGGACCCAGGGACACCAGTAAGTATGATAGGGCCCCCAAATCCCCCTATTTCTCTGTCCTCTGATGTGCGATCACATCAGAGGACAGAAAAGGACACGCCGCTTTAATTTATTTTTTTTTTCTTTTTGCGGTCGCCGGTAAACGGCTAATTACAGGCAATTGCAAAACAGGGGTCGGTAAAAACCGACCCCGATCATGTTCTTTGGTGTCTCGGCTACCCCCGTCAGCCGAGACCCCAAAGATCTGCTGGGTGCCGGCCGGCGGGCGCACTGCGCATGCGTCCGCCATTTTTTGCCCGGAAAAAGATGGCGGCGCCCATCGGGAGCCACGAGGAGCATCGGGGGAGACGCGTGAGTATCGGGGGGTTATCGGGGACCCCATTTCTCTGTCCTCTGATGTGCGATCACATCGGAGGACAGAGAAATTAAATGGGAAATCGCTTTTTTTTTTGCGGCCGTCGGTAAACGGTTATTTACCCGGGGATCGGTAAAAACCGACCCAAATCATGTTCTCTGGGGCCTCAGCTACCCTCAGCAACCGAGACCCCAGATAAAATTCGACTCTGGGGGGCGCTATACACTTTTTCCATTTTTCCACAGCGCCGTTAATTAACGGCGCTGTGGTTTAAGCACTCTTAACTGCCGCCGTTAAAAGGCGTATCGTCTGTCGTTAAGGGTTTAAGCTTATTTTACTGTAGTTAAAATAACCAATCACTGTCACAAGACATTATGTCAGTTTTGACAAACTTTGATGGGGACGGTATAATAACCTTTATATAAAATAATTTGTTTTTCTAATCTTGAACTACTACTTTCATTCCCCTGTTAACATTGCAAAAATACTAGTAAAAACAAATTAAAGCAGATGTTATATGGTTTATTCCATAAGTGATTTTCATATAAAAATTCCAGAAATTTAAAGTGGTTGTCACATTTGTATACACCTAGTAGTGCTATATTATGTAAGTAAATTGAATGGATATCAGATATTTAACAGAGAAGCAACACCTTTAACGTAAATCAGGGTCACATCAGCATATAATCTCTCATCTGAGAGAATCGATCCAATTGCTAATCACACTCTGATCAATCTCTGAACAGAGTGTGATCATACTATGATCCGATTTTCTCAGATGAGGAGAAGATGGAAAAAAATCTCAATCTTCTCCACTCTGTCATTACGTGAAAATTGGATCTGCACTCAGAAGTAATCAGAGTGCAGTCTCATGGTTTCCACAGACTAGATGACTTGCAAGGCCAAGTGCCATCCGAAAACCGTTTCCAAATCGGACATGCGGCGATTCAGAGATATGCAAATCCCCATAGCATAATGTTGGTTCGAGTGCCATCCAATGTTTTGTTAGACCGCACAAGCCCTTCTGCAAACTCATGATGGGCTCCATACTACAGGCTAATAAGGTGGCTGACAGCGCCATTTAACTACCGCTTCCGGCCATCGGGCCGGAAATGCGAGCATCGCCGACCCCGTCACATGATCGGGGGTCAGCGATACGTCGGCATGACAGCCTGAGGGCTCCTCTATGGTTGTTGATGCCGGCTTGCTGTGAGCGCCACCTTGTGGTCGGCGCTCATAGCAAGCCTGTAATTCAGCTACACAGGAGCGATCTGATGATAGCTCCTATGTAGGTGAGCCGATCCAGTTGTGCCAGCTTCTAGACTCCCATGGAGGCTATTGAAGCATGGCAAAAGTAAAAAAAAGTTTTTAAAAATATGAAAAAAATATAAAAGTTTAAATCACCCCCCTTTCACCCCATTCAAAATAAAACAATAAAAAAAAAAATCAAACTTACACATATTTTGTATCGCCCGATCTATCAATTAAAAAAAAGGATTAACCTGATAGCTAAACGGTGTAGCGAGAAAAAAATTCAAGACGCCAGAATTACGTTTTTTTGGTCGTCGCGACATTGCATTAAAATGCAATCAAAAGAACGTATCTGCACGAAAGTGGTATCATTAAAAATGTCAGCTCAGCAAGCAAAAAATAAGCCCTCACCTGACCCGAGATCCCGAAAAATGGAAACGCTACGGGCATTGGAAAATGCCACAATTTTTTTTTTTTAGCAAAGTTTGGAATTTTATTTCACCACTTAGATAAAAAATAACCTACACATGTTTGGTGTCTATGAACTCGTAATGATGTGTAGAATCACAATGGTAGGTCAGTTTTAGCATTCAGTGAACCTAGCAAAAAAGCCAAACAAAAAACCAATGTGGGATTGCACTTTTTTTGCAATTTCACCACACTTGGAATTTTTTTCCTGTTTTCTAGTACAAGACATGGTAAAACCAATGGTGTCGTTCAAAAGTACAGCTCGTCCCGCAAAAAATTAGCCTTCACACGGCCATATTGACAGAAAAATAAAAAAGTTATGGCTCTGGGAAGGAGGGGAGCGAAGAACGAAACCGAAAAAACGAAAAAGGGCTGCGGCGTGAAGGGGCTAATTGAGTGTCGGCAAGTTACTGTGTACAAACAATCCCCCTTCCCCGCTAATCAGCCCAAACTGACATATTGTATGTATAGTACTCACTAGTTTTACATATTCCATGGAGAATTAGGGGGCAGTCAGTGGCTACTATTGAAAATACTAGCTAAATGTCCTCATGTTTCTATGACATATTCTCTTTGTGTCTTCTCAAAAAAATTAAATACCGTAGTTTAAATGCATGAACCAAAGCTACTGAGGTTATAGATTTATCCATCCATACCACGTAAAGGAGAGAGGGAAATCTTTTACTTTGTATACTGAAAAGATTAAATAACAATAAAAATTAGGTGACAGTGACTGGGATAGATCACAACAATTCTCTATGGTTTCCTGTATTATCTTCACATTCCCCTGCCTGTGCCTCTTTCCAAATTCTGCCCTTCCTTTCCCAGACCCCATGGCTTGTCTCCCACACACATCTTTCCTTCTCTCACGCTCCCAATATTCCTTTCTCTAACTAACTCTATCCATACCTCCTCTGGAGTATTCACTTCATCACAAGAATTCCTATACCTCGTGCTTGGGACATTACTGAGACTAGAAGCACACTCTTTTATTGGTAGTCTGCATCGTTGTTTTCAACATTTGACTATGTTAAAGCCTCATGATTTTCTTTTCTGTAGGTTGATAGTTAACTCAATGTAAGCTCTCTGGATTCATTTCTATTACAGCAACTACAACAGTCACAATACAGGTATACACTCACTATTCTGAGATATTTGGGGGGGAAAATGAAAACCCAAAATTTTTTTTTTTTTAAATCTTGTTAAGTCCATGAGTCTACAATCAACATCAGCAGTTTGCAAACAACTTGTATGATTAAAGGTACCTTCACACGAAGCGACGCTGCAGCGATAGCGACAACGATGCCGATCGCTGCAGCGTCGCTGTTTGATCGCTGGGGAGCTGTCACACAGACCGCTCTCCAGCGACCAACCATGCCGAGGTCCCCGGGTAACCAGGGTAAACATCGGGTTGCTAAGCGCAGGGCCGCGCTTAGTAACCCGATGTTTACCCTGGTTACCAGCGTAAAAGTAAAAAAAACAAACAGTACATACTCACATGCGCATCCCCCAGCGTCCGCTTCCTGACACTGACTGAGCTCCGGCCCTAACAGCAGAGCGGTGACGTCACCGCTGTGCTTTCACTTTCACTTTAGGGCCGGAGCTCAGTCAGTGTCAGGAAGCGGACGCCGGGGGACGCGCAGGTGAGCATGTACTGTTTGTTTTTTTTACTTTTACGCTGGTAACCAGGGTAAACATCGGGTTACTAAGCGCGGCCCTGCGCTTAGCAACCCGATGTTTACCCTGGTTACCAGTGTAAAATATCGCTGGTATCGTTGCTTTTGCTTTCAAACACAACGATACACGGCGATCGGACGACCAAATAAAGTTCTGGACTTTATTCAGCGACCAGCGACATCACAGCAGGATCCTGATCGCTGCTGCGTGTCAAACGAAACGATATCGCTAGCCAGGACGCTGCAACGTCACGGATCGCTAGCGATATCGTTTCGTGTGAAGGTACCTTAAGTCCCTGTGAAAATACGACTTCCATTAGAAGACATTCATTTGTATATACCGTTATCTGGAACTAGTGAGACAATTGCACTGTAGGGGGTGAAACCTGTGGAATTGTAACATGGGAAGGGTTATATGTCAGTGATTTTATTAATTTATAAACAGCCAAATGATTATACAATGTAAAAGTTAGAATATTTTAGTATACGTAAAATGGTTCATTAAATAGATGAATATGACAGTTCAGGGCTGTAATTGTGTAACCTGAGCAATTTTTGTGCAAAATAAAATAATAAATAAATAACTAAATAAAAGTGAAAAGTTGTCTTTGCGCTATTAGGTCATTTTTTACAATTTGCAACCCATGTGATGAAACATGCACTGTAATAAAGCATTTTCACTGTAACCCTATTGCCTGTCAGATATCACATATACACTTGTGGTCAAAATTGTTGGTACCCCTCGTTTAATGACAGAAAAACCCACAATGGTCACAGAAATAACTTGAATCCGACAAAAGTAATAATAAATCAAAAATCTATGAAAATAAACAAAAGAAAGTCAGACATTGCTTTTCAACCACGCTTCCACGGAATTTAAAAAAAATAAAACTTATGAAATAGGCCTGGACAGAAATGATGGTACCCTTAATATTTTGTTGCACAACGTTTTGAGGCAACTAATGCAATCAAAGGATTCCTGTAACTGTGAATGAGACTTCTGCACCTCTCGACAGGTATTTTGGCCCACTCCTCAAGAGCAAACTGCTCCAATTGTCTCGTGTTTGAAGGTTGCCTTTTCCAGACGGCATGTTTCATCTCTTTCCAAAGATGATCAATAGGATTTAAGTCAGGGCTCACAGAAGGCCACTTCAGAATAGCAAAAAATTGAAGAAACGAGCACTCACCATGAGTACAAACGAAATCTGTCTTTATTGAGGCTTCATGTATAAAAACAACAAGGCAGTGCAGAGAGAACCTGGGTTCCTAGCAGACGACGATCGTTTCGCTCCTCTGAGCTTCAACGGGTCCGTTGAAGCTCAGAGGAGCGAAACGATCGTCGTCTGCTAGGAACCCAGGTTCTCTCTGCACTGCCTTGTTGTTTTTATACATGAAGCCTCAATAAAGACAGATTTCGTTTGTACTCATGGTGAGTGCTCGTTTCTTCAATTTTTTGCTTATACAAGGACTGTCTTGCTTTTTTCACGAGCACCCCATGAGTTGTGGTATTTGGACTTGAACTGCTATGCGGAGGTGAAGACACAGGTGAGCGGTGCTGATTGTGCACTTGATCTCTTTTTCTTTCTATGGTTTGGTGTACCACTTCAGAATAGTCCAATGTTTTCCTCTTAGCCATTCTTGGGTATTTTTAGCTGTGTGATTTGGGTGGTTATCCTGTTGCAAGGCCTATGACCTGTGACTGAGACCAAGCTTTCTGACACTGGGCAGCACATTTCTCTCTAGAATCCCTTGATAGTCTTGAGATTTCATTGTACCCTGCACAGATTCTAGACACCCTGTGCCAAATGCAGTAAAGCTGCCCCAGAACATAACAGAGCCTTGCCCATGTTTCACAGTAGGGACAGTGTTCTTTTCTTGATATGCTTCATTTTTCCATCTGTGAACATAGAGCTGATGTGCCTTGCCAAAAAATTAAATTTTTGCCATTTTTGTCTCATCTGTCAGGACATTCTCTCAGATCCTTTGTGGCTTGTTAACATGTAGTTTGGCAAATTTCAGTCTGGCTTTTTTATGATTTTTTTTCAACAAAGGTGTCCTCCTTGGTCGTCTCCCATGAAGTCCACTTTGGCTCATACAATGACGGATGGTGCGATCTGACACTGATGTTCCTTGAGCTTGAAGTTCACCTTTAATCTGTTTAGAAGTTTTTCTGGGCTCTTTTGTTGCCATTCCTATTATCCTTCTCTTTGATTTGTCATCAATTTTCCTCCTCTGGCCAGGTCCAGGGAGGTTGGCTACAGTCCCATGGATCTTAAGTTTCTGAATAATATGTGCAACTGTAGTCACAGGAACATCAAGCTGCTTGGAGATGGTCTTATAACTTTTACCTTTAACATGTTTGCCTATAATTTTCTTTCTAATCTCCTGAGACAACTCTTTCCTTTGCTTCCTCTGGTCCATGTTGAGTGTGATACACACCATTTCACCAAACAGCACAGTGAGCATCTGTAGCCCTATATACAGGGCCACGCACTGATTCCAAGATTGTAGGCACCTATGATGCTGGTTAGTGGACACACCTTGATTTAACGTGTCCCTTTTGTCATATTATTTTCAGGGGTACATCATTTCTGTCCAGGCCTATTTCATGGGTTTAATTTTTTTTTTTAATTCTGTGGAAGCATGGTTGAAAAGCAATGTCTGGCTTTCATTTGTTCATTTTCATAGAGCTTTTATTTATTATTACTTTTGTTAGATTCAAGCTATTTCTATGACAACTGTCAGTTTTTCTGTCATTAAACCAGGGGTACCAACAATTTTGACCATGTGTGTAGACTTGTCGCAAGCATGAAAATAAGACATTTTGCTACCTATACCATACACAGCTATAAAGAGGAATGACAAAGGGCATGTTCACATGAGTCACATGAGTTGACGGCTTGTCAGGAGTCACATCCAGTCCCCCCAGTAGTGACACACAACACCCCCATTATCAGTATAATGACAGGCAAAGTTTTCCCACAGAAAGCACACCAAAATCTTGTAGTATGGATTCCCACTCTACCCCATTCAGTATTCTCACATCAAGCATACTCACCACACCATTACAATTTGCTTCAAGCAGCCGGCTAACTGGCAGTATTACCTCTAACACTCTTTCACCTGCTAGAATATGGACATCCGGATTTGCTCTTCTGTGTGTGGGGCTATTAACAAAAGTCACCATCTGGAGACCTTTTCTTCAAAGCTGATCACAATCTGGAGCCCTTCTCTTAACATCATCGGCCCGTGAGCCACATTTGGCTCCCGAGCCACAGGTTGGGAACCCTTGGAGTGGAGTAGCATTTATGAAGGAGGCTCAAGATAGTTGTAAGATGTGCTCAATTAATTAAGAGACAGAAGCATCTTAATGAATTAGGAACATTTTACTCCATTGTTGCCTTTATTAAGACTCGGGGCCAATGTTTTTAGAAAAACCGCTGCTTTATCTGATGTTTTTTCAGTACATCTTTTGGAAAGGAAAAAAAATGCTTCTCCTGGCTGTCAGTTGGCAGCCAATAGAAAATTATAGAATGCAGGTAGTGATGAGCGAGTGTGCTCGTTATTCGAGTTTTCCAAGCATGCTCGGAAAACTTGAGTAACGAGCACACTTTCTCATTACTAAATGCAGGTCAGACCCTGTATTATTTTGGTTGGTTCCTTATTTACATATTTAGTTTTTTTCCTGGCACACAATATTTATTATCCATGGATTACATATCGACTTTATTATTTTTTTAAGACCTTCCATAAATTTGTTTTATTATATCTTTATGTTGTTTTACTTTTTTAATTTCTTGTACATATTTACATAGGTTGAAAAAAATACACAGGTCCATCAATTTCAACATTTCTCAATCAATTATACAATTATTCTGCCACAGCCTCTCCTGCTGCACTTTCCTATGGTGGCTTCCACCTTTCTCACACACCCCGCCCTAGCAGCAAGCATGGCGGAGGAGTTGGTTTTCTCCTGTCAAATAACTGCTCCTTCACCCCAATCCCACTGCCACCCTGTTACCCTCCCTTCCTTTGAGGTGCACTCTGTGCGCATCTATGCCCCCACCAACCTCCAACTGGCTGTCATTTACCGCCCCCCAGGGCCAGCCACCACCTTCTTTGACCACCTCACAACCTGGCTACTTCATTTCCTTTCTGCGGACATCCTCACTATCATCATGGGCGACTTAAACATACCCATTGACACTTCCCTCTCAGCTGCCACTAAACTTCTATCTCTCACTTCCTCCTTCGGCCTCACTCAATGGTCTTCTGCAGCCACTCACAAAGATGGTCACACATTGGACCTCATCTTCACCCGCCTCTGCTCCCTAGCTAAACCCTCTAACTCACCTCTTCCTCTTTCTGACCACAATCTACTCACATTCTCTTCACTCTCCACTCCTTGTCTACAATCCCCACCCCACAAACTTGCACACCCTCGCAGAAATCTTAAACACCTTGATCTACATTCACTCTCTGAATCCCTCCTCCCTCTCACAGACATAAGTTCCCTACACAATGCGGATGACGCTGCCGCTCTATATAACACCACAATAGCTGCAGCTTTGGAATCTCTTACCCCTCTCACACATACCAAAGCTCGCAAAATTAACAGACAGCCCTGGCACACCAGCCTGACCAAGGAACTGAGGCTAGCTTCCAGGGCTGCTGAGCTGAGATGGAAAAGATCCCACTCCAGAGAGCACTTCACCACATTCAAACAGTCCCTCACTACTTTCAAGACCACACTCGCCACAGCTAAACAAACCTACTTCTCATCTCTCATATCCTCCCTGTCTCACAACCCTAAACAGTTATTCAACACCTTCAACTCTCTCCTCCGTCCCACAGCACCTCCTCCCTCCCCACTCATCTCAGCTGAAGACTTTGTCTCATTTTTCAAGCAGAAGATTGAGAACATCAGAGACAGTTTTAGTCGACAACCCCCAGTGCTCTTCCTCCCAACTACCCAGCCCTCCACCTCGAAAACCCACTTCTCCACCATTACAGAAGATCGACTCTCCATTCTACTCTCAAGATCGCATCTCACCACCTGTGCACTTGACCCGATCCCTTCCCACTTCATCCCAAACCTCGCCACAGTCTTCATCCCAACTCTAACCCATCTCTTCAACCTATCACTAACAACTGGTGTTTTCCCCTCAAACTTTAAACATGCCTCAATCACACCTATCCTCAAAAAGCCCTCTCTTGACCCATCCTCTGTATCTAGCTATCGCCCTATATCACTTCTCCCCTATGCCTCAAAACTACTGGAACAACACGTCCATCTTAAACTGTCCTCCCATCTATCTTCCTGCTCCCTTTTCGACCGCTTACAATCAGGCTTCTGGTCACACCACTCCACTGAAACTGCCCTAACTAAGGTCACCAATTACCTATTAACCGCCAAGAGCAAGCGACACTACTCTATCCTCCTCCTCCTGGACCTGTCCTCTGCCTTTGACACAGTGGACCATTCCCTATTACTACAGACCATCTCATCCCTTGGCATCACAGACTTGGCCCTATCCTGGAACTCGTCATACCTAACTGACCGAACATTCTGCGTCTCCCATTCACACACCACCTCCTCACCTCGCCCCCTATCTGTCGGAGTCACTCAAGGTTCAGTTCTAGGGCCCCTGCTCTTCTCCATTTACACTTTTGGCCTGGGACACCTCATAGAATCTCACGGTTTTCAGTATCATCTCTGTGCTGATGACACACAGATCTACATCTCTTGACCAGATATCACCACCCTACTAACCAGAATCCCTCAATGCCTATCCGCTATTTCATCCTTCTTCTCCGCTAGATTTCTAAAACTTAACATGGACAAAACAGAATCCATAGTCTTTCCCCCATCTCACGCGACCCCCCCAACGAACCTATCCATTACAGTAAACGGCTGCCCACTCTCCCCAGTCCCACAAGCTCGCTGTCTCGAGGTAATCCTTGACACTGATCTCTCCTTCAACCCGCATATCCAAGCCCTTGCCACTTCCTGCCGCCCTTCAACTCAAAAATATTTCACGGATCGTACATTCCTAAACCAAGAATCTGCAAAAACCCTAGTCCATGCCCTCATCATCTCCCGCCTCGACTACTGTAACCTCCTGCTCTGTGGCCTCCCTTCTAACACTCTCGCACCCATCCAATCTATTTTAAACTCTGCTGCCCGACTAATCCACCTGTCCTCCCGCTATTCCCCGGCCTCTCCCCTCTGTCAATCCCTTCACTGGCTCCCCATTACCCAGAGACTCCAATACAAAAGCCTAACCATGACATACAAAGCCATCCACAACCTGTCTCCTCCATACATCTGTGACCTCGTCTCCCGGTACTTTCCTGCACGCAACATAAGATCCTCACAAGATCTCCTTCTCTACTCCCCTCTTATCTCCTCTTCCCACAATCGCATACAAGATTTCTCTCGCGCATCACCCCTACTCTGGAACTCTCTACCACAACATATCAGACTCTCACCTACCATCAAAACCTTCAAAAAGAACCTGAAGACCTACCTCTTCCGGCAAGCCTACAACCTGCAGTACCCACCGATCGACCAAACCGCTGCACGACCAGCTCTATCCTTACCTACTGTATCCTCACCCATCCCTTGTATATTGTGAGCCCTCGCGGGCAGGGTCCTCTCTCCTCCTGTACCAGTTGTGACTTGTATTGTTCAAGATTATTGTACCTGTTTTTATTATGTATACCCCTCCTCACATGTAAAGCGCCATGGAATAAATGGCGCTATAATAGTAGATAATAATAATAATATCTATGACTAGATTTCTAACTATCACTGCCAGCTGCTTTGAGAAAAAGCATCCAGCATTTTTAAATGCTGTTATAGTGTCTGCCATTACTACCTCTTGTGGTTGGGGATTCCACAATCTGACTGCTCTAACTGTAAAGAACCATTTCCTATTTCAATGCTATACATCCACACATAATGAATGTTTTCAATTCCTTTGTAAGGTCCTGTGAAAGAATAAATTATGTTCAAATGATTTGAATTGACCACACATGTACGTATATATGCATAGAAATTAGATTGCTTCTGTGGAAACTTTTTTTTCTAATCTAAACAAAACAAACCCAATTTATCTAACTTCTCATTCTTAGAAAAACCTATCATCCCATGTAATAAACTAGTTGCCTCCCTACATGGGAGCCAAAAACTGGATCCCATATTCAAGATGTGTCCCTACAAAGGATTTAGAAAGGGGTGATAATACATTGGGTTCATAGGTTTTTATTTCTCTTTTTAATCCCTACCACCTTTACATTTAGTGTATATGTAGTGTGACAGGGTCACTGGTGCCGTACGTGAGGGGAGATATGTGTCATAAAGATTGCTTTCCTGCGTGATGTGAAAGCCATAAGTGTTTTCTCCAACATGATGTGTGGTGAGAACAATCAAGTAGCTATATGGGTATGGCTTTTATGGTGGGTAGGTCAGAGATGGGCAGGACGCCTACCCACCATATCTCCACCTCCAGGGTGTGGATATTGTCCAGCTATTTTTTTATCTCTGTTGGTGTGTATGAAGGAAAGGAAGCCTCCTGACTGCTAGCTCCTGCAAGAGCTGCCATAGGTGTTGTCCCAGAGGAACTAGGCAGGACTACATATGAACTTTTTATTTTCATTTGATCCGGACAGGCTGTTTTTCTGTTACAAAGGTACACCTCTGCAGGTATGCTACTGCGAGCAGTGGTTACTGGGTGCGGTGGCGGGATGTTTGTGCACAAGCAGTGAGGCAGGGACTGACTGAGGGTGTGCACAGAGAGAGAATGGAGACCTGGAGAATGCCCGTCTCAGTCTACGCTGTAGCCCGGAGCCCTCATTATCATAGGAATATGTCAGTTAACAAATTGTTTTTCTAAAGCTTTATAGTGTAGTTTTAGGTCAGGGAGGGATGGTTAGGGATGAGCTAGCAAGGTGCAGGGACAGGTAGTGATGGCTGCTTGTGGACATGTGCAGCACTTGCGGTTTTGCACTTGCCGTGAGCCAAAAATAACACTGCTAGCAGCGTTTTTTTCCATTGCTGCAAGTACCGCATTTGCCGGATCGCGGCAAAACCGCAAGTGCCGCACATGTCCACAAGTCCCATAGGGAATGAACGAGGCCGAACGCAGTGTTGACGTAAGGCCTCTTTAACACTTACGTCTTTGAGCTCCCGTCTAAATCCGTCAATTTTTGAAAAAACAGGATCCAGCAAATTTTTCTGCTGGATCCTGTTTTTTCTCATAGACTTGTATTAGCGACGGATTGTGACGGATGGCCATCCGTTTCATCCATCGTGCACTGAATCAGTCGGAAAATTGATGTCCGTTGGGTGGGGACAATGTACAGAGGAACGTTTTTTGTGTATGTCAGAAAATCGCTCAGCGACGGATCCTGCGCTGCCCGTCGTTGGCTATAATGGAAGCCTATGGACGTAGGATCCGTCGCTGACTGTCAAAAAAAACAGGAATCCAGCTACGGGTTCCGTCTTTTGAAACTGAGCATGCGTGGAAGAATTTGCAGTCAGGGAAATTCTCTCTTTTTACTACTGATGCTGCCTATGCAGCATCAATAGTAACAAGATATAATGTTAAAAAAAATCGCAATATTCTCACCTTCCGGCGTCCTGCGCAGCGTTACCGATGCTCGCGATGCTCCCGGCAGCTGGCGTTCCCAGTAATGCATTGCGAAATGACCCGATGACGTCGCGGTCTTGCGAGACCACGACGTCATCAGAGGTCATTGCACGCAAGGCATTACTGGGAACGCCAGCTGCCGGGAGCATCGGTAACGCTGCGCGGGACGCCGGAAGGTAAGAATATTGCAATTTTCTTTATTATTATTTTTAACCTGGGTTGTGTTGTGTATGCATTTTTGCAGCGGAAAACCACTGCGAAGACACATACAAAAGAGGTGCACATAGCCTTGACTGGTCCGTCAGAAAAACAGGCCCAGTGCACCCGTTTTTTTACAATCTGCACAAGATGCGTCTTTTCAACATTTTGACGGATCCTGTGCAGATTGTAAAAACGGAAGTGTGAAAGAGGCCTAAGTGATCTGTTATGCGGCAGATGTGGAAAAACTGCCGGATCTGCTGCAAAAGTCTACTGTCACATCAGCTATTTTTGCCAAAGTCACTGCCGATAGTGTCATACTCACCAATGGGGGAGGCAGCACTAAAAGTGCCTAGGGCAGCAGAAACTCTAAATACGGCCCTGCCTGTGTCTTCCTCGAGGAGCAGCTAAGTGAGTCGACCTTCCACAGTAGCAATTACTATGCCCTAGGGGAATTACTTTACATTAAAGGGAATCTGTCAGCAGGATTTCACCTAACTCTAGGTGAAATTAGCGCTTAATTGATATGCAAGTGAAGATGTAGATCTGAAGATTTTGTCACTACAGCTCTATTCCCCACCCAGCACCGTGTTCTCCTGCTTAAGGCCGGAGTCACACTAGAGCATAATACGGACGAGTGCTATGCGATAAAAAAAATCAAAGAACAGGTTCTTTTTTATTTAGATGAAATTCATACAGAGGACATCTGATAAGATGATAGCGATTGAATTGGCGCTAAAATAGCAATGGCATCTACGCCTTTAAGGTGTCACAGCACCCTTTATCATGATGATGGCAATGAGTCTACTTACACATTGTTATGGGAGTCTGTATATAAATTGTAGTCTGGAGTCGGTATATTTAGTTGTAGTCTGTATGTAAAATGGGATTCTATACATGCTTCATTCGCGTTTTTCACAGACAAACGAAGACTATTAAATTCTTTAAGTCTTATCACATAGAAGTCTTGGTCCGCAAATTAAAACAGACATGCCCAAAAAAATGCATCTCTTACCCATTGCAATGTTAAAAAACAGACAGGACATGGTTTGCACACAGATGGCATCCGTTATCTGTCTGATTTTCACTGAACCGTAGACTTGTATGGGTGATTTTGATTTGAGACTGTGATTAGCTTCAGCTATTATTAGCTTCAGAGGTCAGACTGAAACATACAATAACTGGTTAAAAAACAACAACACAAGCACCAGAGAGTATAAGTATTGGATAATGGTAAACTATATAACATCAACTAGTACCTGTATATACATGCAATTATGTATATATCTCATATATATCTCTCTCTACAGTAATATATAAGCCAATATGGTGCTCAGTGAAAAGAAAAGTGGAGACCACTTAATGAGAATAGCAACCAACCCAGAACTACTGGAACAAACAGTGAAGTCCAAACAGAGAAACAGGTGAAAAATAGCTTTTTATTAATAAATAGGTGATAAGGAAAGATTACATAAAATATATAAATTACATATTAAAAAATCAATGTGCACATATACAGGACCAGATTGAGTTAGTAACCCCTAAACTATAATACAGTACATAGAGTAGCCCAGTAAAAAATGAATGAACAAGTGCTAGTGACAATAAAATAATGTCAAAACCGTATTAAAAATAAAAAATTTATAAACAAAATATTTTTAGAGGACCTCAGAAGGTGCATAATAACTACCTAGTGAATCCATGGTGCAAGCATTACCAAGTGAGAACCATGGAACATGAAGACCCAATTGCAAGACTCAACTACCAGTGTACATAAAAAAATGAGTGAGGTGATTGCAAAATATAAAAGGCACAAATAGAAGCAATGTACCTTTAGGGGTGTTAATAGGTCCTGGATCGCCGTGCACCCCGACTTGCGTTTCGGAAAAGTTTCCTTCGTCAGGGGTGCACGTCGATCCAGGACCTGTTAATCCCTAAAGGTACATTACTTCTATTTGTGCCCTTTATATTTTGCAATCACCTCACTCATTTTTTATGTACACTGGGAGCTGATTTTTGCAATTGGCTCTCTAAGTTCCATGCTTCTCACTTGGTAATGCTTGCACCATGGATTCACTAGGTAGTTATTATGCACCTTCTGAGGTCCTCTAAAAATATTTTGTTTATAAATTTTGTATTTTTAATACGGTTTTGACACTATTTTATTGTCACTAGCACTTGTTCATTCATTTTTTACTGGGCTGCTCTATGTACTGTATTATAGTTTAGGGGTTACTAACTCAATCTGGTCCTGTATACGTGCACATTGATTTTTTTTTATATGTAATTTATATATTTTATGTAATCTTTGCTTGTCACCAATTTATTAATAAATTTTTTTTTTTTTTTTACCTGTTTCTCTGTTTGGACTTCACTGTTTGGACCAGTAGTTCTGGGTTGGTTGCTATACTCAATAACTGGTTAAGTAAGCTGACCTGTCACAACCAGATGTGCCAGTCATTACTTTTGGGGCCTGCACTTAATACACGGCGGTGACAGGAGGCATATATGCCTATGTTTTATTTCAGACCCATGCCTAAAAAAAATGGAAATGCTGGCCAAAGTTATGCTCCACAGCATTTCCCCCCCTAGGGATTCTATTAAAATCACATGTGATATTGGGCAATCGTGACTTTATGCAATGTGAACATAAATTCTTTTAGCTTCCAATAGAAGGGTCCCTGAGCCTCTAGTAAATTATAAAATAATGCATGCTAATCCAAAGGGGTTATGTGGTTTGTCTGGGCGGATAATAATAATGATCTATCCATAACTCATGAATATCAGCTTGGTGGAGGTCTTAGACCCAACCCCACTTAGCTGTTATTCACTCTGACTAGATGGAAACTTTATGCTGGGGCTATACAGCAACTTTAGCCACAACAAAGGTTGGATAGCCAAAAAGATCTCCCTGTATCGCTGCTACAACGCAGTGTAGTACATGTGAGTGAGGCTGCATGGAGACCCTACGGTTATGTTCCCACATTGAGCTTTTGGTGACTTTTTAACGAAGCGTATTTTTGATGTGTCAAAAGCACAGGGTCTTACAGTTCCAGCAAAGTGGATGGGATTTATAAAAATCCCATGCACACTGTGGTTCTTTTTTATTCAGCACTAGCAATAACTGTGGTTAGTTATAACAAATTATAATGAATACATTGCACATAAAAACATTTCACATCAATTGGAAACACCTGATCCCGAAAGAAATTGTACTAATTGCAATAAAGCGTATCGTATACACAGCCTACTTCTTCTGCAGCACCACACTTTTCTCCTTTAGACCTTGGAGTAAATCAGTCAGAGGAAAAGTATATTAGAAACACGTCACCACTTCAGTATTTTTCTCCCACTCATGGTTTTGGCTTATAAATACTGAGGTAAAATACTAGTGCAGCGCCCCAGAGACCTGGTCGTTGCAGTAACATCGCTCTGCCACAAAGGGGAGTGATGGTACGTCTGATTGCACTGAAGGAGTTCACCTGACCAGGTATTACAGGCACCAATACACTTCACAGTCTGGCCTCCAGGGGGAGCTAAGGGTACTATGCATTAGGCCACTCCTCACAATCTGGTAAAACTGGGGGTTGGATAGAAAGTGAGAGAGAAGCTGACTGGGTTTTGCCCAGGCAACACCGAGTGAGAGAAGGGGTTGCTTGAGAAGATTCAGGGGGGTCTCTGTCAGGGGTGGGATCCTGACAGGGGCCTAGCGAACAGAACAGAACGTTAAGGAACCGCGCCTGCACGACATTGCGGCGGTATCTCAAGAAAGGACAAGAAGCGAGGTTTATTGTGAAGCAGTGAGAAACGAGATCACAGCAAAAGGGAGATAACACCAGTAGGAGTCGTGCCGTAAGATCGAGGCAACATCCTACTGAGGCGCGTAGCCGGTGGCCGGAACGCCGAGGAAGTATTGGGCTCTAAGCATTACTTCAAACCAACGGCAGGACAGTTAATTATAGGTTGGCTGTCTCACCTAAATCACCTAAGCAGACATAGGGGGCAACAGTGGGAGAGGGGCGTCACTAGGGTCCCGGAAGAACTCCAGGCCTACCCGTCATACGGGTGCGTCCTAGCCATATCATCTGGGGGACGGAGAAGAACATCAGAACAGATATAAGTTGTGAGAAAGAACATCAGAAAGAGACACCACAGTTGTGAGGACTATCCCGTGGTGCTCAGCAGGGAAGTACTACAACACAAAGGCGCTAGAAGGTAGGCACAGATTTCCACCTGCAAAGGGAACTCTGGAGGTGCCTTCGGACCGGCCGGTCTCAGACAACCCTGTTAACAGTGCTCCGGATTGAGGATCCTGAAGCCTTCAGTAAAGAGGTAAAGAGACTGCAACCCTGTGTCCTCGTTATTCACCGCGACCTACACCACGCACCATCATCACACCTTTCATTGAACGCCCCTTAGCAGGGTCACGGACCCGGTCTAGCCACCGTGACAACCCCAGAACTGAGACAGAGAGGCCCGGTACCAAGTACCCCGCGGCCCTGCGTCTGGGGGCGCTCCACTGACCTAATAGTGAACGTGTGAATGTGGCTTTATACACAGCCTCCACCTGCAGCGCCACACTCTTCCCTATACACAGCCTCATACTGCAGCAGCCCCTCACTTCTCCCACTTTCCCATCATGCCTCTCATTTTCCCCTCACACCTTTCATTTTCACTTCACACCTTTCATTTTCACTTCACATGTCTCATTTTCCCCTCACTCCACTATTTTGCCCCATTCCACTATTTTTCCCTCACTCTTCTCATGTTCCCCTCACTCCTCTCATTTTCCCTTCACTCCTCTCTTTCCCTCACAGGTGCACAGCAACTTCCTGTTATGAGCACAGCGGTGTAATCCGGCTATGTGGAGTGGTCGTGGCTTGATACATACATACACACACACATACATACACTCAGCTTTATGTATATAGATAAACTGACCTGCAGTGTGTGTTTCACATCCACAGCAAGTCAATTTCTCTTCTGGGTACGCTGAGTTTTCTGTGAGGAATTTTCCCATAGACTTACATTAGGTGCAAAAATTCCACAAGCATAAAACGCACATTCGGTTTTAGTGAATTTCAGTGGTGGAAATGCATAGAAAACGTATGTAATCTGCTAAGTATATCAATAGCATTTTGTCAAAGCCAAATATCAGAGACAAAAAAAGCAGAGTTAAAAATGCAATAAAAATGCATGTTAAAAAAAATGCACTCAAGGACACAATGAAAAACTGCAAGTACCTAATTTAAATAATAGGTGCGGAAATTCTACAGTGCCATAAACTCACCAAAAGCTCATCATTGGAATGTAGCCTAAGGGTACCAAATCTATAAGAAGCAGGTTGCAAAGACACTGAATGAATGCAACTTTTTGTGACTACCATAGGAGTTGTGATGCAACACCATTCACCTGCATTATGCTGGGATGTAGCAGCGGTATATATCGATCTTTGACCCTGTAACCTATGTTACAGTCAAAGTCGTCATGTAGCCCTACTTGTGGGCTTGTTCTGACAATTAGGGCTCATTCAGCTCTATGTGCTGTCTATATGCAAAACAGATAGCATATGGACAACACATTGGCCAATGCAAGTCAGTGTGGAAGTTAAAGGGAATCTGTCACCCCTGGTATGTTTCTAACCTATTACTATGGGCATACAGGTGATAAAATTGTTAAAATAGTCCTACCTGTATGCCTCATAGCTGCGGTCTTGTTGAGAAATCATCTTTTAATCCTTTATAATCATGAGTTTTTGCAGGCTCCGGGGTGTGCGTGCCTGGAAGAAAACTCCTTCCTCCAGTGTTCATTTGCATACCACCCACTTCATTCAGTGCCCTGTGATGTGTACTGGTGTCCCTGGAATCTAGGCACCTGTGCCCTGCAATAGCGCGATTATACAGTACCTATTCCGCCGTTCTATGGGCATTGGCATCATTGCTATTCTGCGCAGGTGCTGGCGAGTCACTGCTACTGCTGAAGTCCATTGACAGTGTAGCATCCACTGCTGAGAATTGCAGATTAGGTCCTATTTAGGTTTGGGGCTACACGGCGACTTTGGCCAGAAAACCCGTTGCATGGCCAAAGTTCGCTATGTGTCGATGTTACACTGCACTGCAATGTAAGTGACTTTTTGTGACTTACATGTTGTTGTCGCACTACCCTCAAGTTCGTAACGCAACATCATTCCCTCATATGTCCCTGCGATGTACCAACGACAGCCAACTTTGGCCATGCGAGTGTGTCCAGTGTTGGAGCCAAACTGGACTGCAAGTGAACAGCTCACTGACATGTGTTAGCCATCCTGCTAATACCCATAAGTGTTTTATTTTAGGTGTGTGCACGGGCCAGTTCATAACCAACTCGTTTCTGCAATGGTTCATAACTGGCCTGAGAATGCCAATATTTATGTGAACCCCTGTGTTGTGGATTGTACACATATGTAAGCCCCTTGGGGTTTGCTGCTTGTTTATTTCTTGTCTGTAGAAAGAAACGGACAGCACTCGGACCAACATTATTCAATACGGCTGTTCAGATGATTGTTTTTCTTCATGGACCAAGTGTCCACGTGAAAAAAACGCAGTACAGAATCATAGAATGTTATTTTGGAAGAGACCCATTCAGATCTATGGGTGCGCAGACAAAAATGGATCCCACATAAGCCAATCATATAACATCCGATTTCTATAGCTACAATTAATTGAGCCTGGTGAGCGTCTTGTCAGTCTTAATAAGGGGGTGAAGGGAAGAGTGAGGCTTCTGATTTATTAGGAGGTGTACAGCTCTTAATAAATAAAGATCGTCTGATGAGTGGCATGTGTCTTGCCATAAATCTTACTCCCGTCCCAGCTGGAGAAAGATTTGTGGCGTAGCAAACGCCGTTACTCATTAATTTGACAAGCGGTGGTCACCACAACCTATCGTACACCATATTTGCCACTTTGGGCAAAAATGGTGGGAGAATGCCAATAGTCTGAAAAAATATATAGAGCAGCCTCAAATTGCGCCAAAATGTTGCAACTTTTCACAGCTTTGATGAAGCGGGCCCATTGTTCTCAACATAGGAAGCTATTTGGTCTGATTAATTTTAATAACTCATGATGTATAAATACGGATGTCATACTTCTGGAAAAAACACACATTTGTGTGAACTTAGCCTCAGGGAACAGGGCTGCTCGGAAATATGGACACAGGACTGCAGGATTCATAGCTGTCGTCTGAAGTAAATCTCCTGCTCCACAGCCACTAGTGGGCTGAAGTCCTGTCACCGGAGGACACTTAGTGAAGTCCCACAGGGAGAAAACATGAGCCGGTCACTCGTGTTTTCTCCCTCCCTCACCACACACATATTCCCATGACTGACTCCTCAGCTCGTCACCACTCTTCATACAGGCCGGTAACCCATTGTGTGCCGGCATGCAGTGCTCCCCTTGTTCCCAAATAATAATGCAAGTTTATCAAAAGTTCCATTAAAGTTTTCACTTTCTCTTTTTTTTTTTTTTTTTAAAGAAAAAAAAACCTCACAGCAGCCCAGAGGGTGATGATCGGGACAGGATTGGCTGCTCCCTCATGGAGGAGGACAAGCAGCTGATCCCGCTGCGTGCATCACTGGGCACAGCCCTCCACCCCTCCCAGGCTGTGGAACTTTAATTGATGACCCTCCATGCTCGTCCTGGAGCTCACTCCCCCTACTTAATGAAGCTTTTACTTCAGGAAGGGCTGGTATAAAGGGCGCCCACTCCGCCTCACTTCTCCTGCACTCTCCACCCCAGCACTCACAGACACCTCTGCACCGCAGACATACCTGGCACCCGCACTGGGCACCTCCGCACCACATGAAAGTTGGGCACAAGCTCTCTCAACTCCAGCTGCAGGCACCACAAGTTGTGCAGCACAAGGGCAAGAAGGGGGCACGTTCTCTAGTCTAGCAGGGGACCCCACCACCAGCAACCGTGGACTCTGCAGAGGAATCAGCTGTTGGTCTGTACGCCATGAGTACCCTAAAGTCTGACACTGAGCACAGCAGTAACCTAGAGGAAGAGGTGAGTGCTGCCTCTCCCACCCTCCATCCTCCATGGCTGCTTCTCCCATTGTAAAAACTTTCATATTCCTTCTGCCTTTCATGTTCTCTTTGATGACTTTCTCAGTTCTGACTTGTTGTTTCTCTTTGCAACTCTTTAGTTTTCTTGTAAATTAGTTGCTCAACTACACTTCCTACAGCTGCAGTGGGTATAATCTACCATGATTCCTGAGTATTGCCTCTGCTTACTTGCAGTCCCATGTAAAACTAGTGCTGTTGTATGAAAGTTTCTGTGAACTTCTTCTGTATTCCCTTTTAAGATGCTGTACAGACACTAGAGATTAGTTCTGTGTAAACTATCTTCTCTCTGGATTTGTCTAATGTCACTGGTAAATATTTAGAGTTGTCCTTACACTAGGCCAGTTCCTATCTGTCACTGGTGAAGTAAGCCATGCCTCATAGGGAGCGATTTACTTGTATGTCTTGGGGCTCGTTCAGATGTCAAGGTTTTTTTTTTGTGTGTGTGAATCATCTTGGACTCCTTACTTTTTTTTTTCTTTTAGAAAGGGGGTGACAGGCTTTCAAAAGCGGTGCAGGTATATGGGAGGGAGATATTTTGGCCACGTCTGCTTTTGTCTGGAATCACAGCCTGTTATTGCAAATCTATAAGAATAATATATCTTCTGACCCATAGACTTGTTATGGCAAACTATATAGGTCTATAGCTTGGTGATAAGTTTGCTTTCATTCCAGTCAAAATCTGATTGTTTTTGAGCAGTATGCACCATCTGCGAAAAGTAGACCTGTAAATGGACCATGATGGTTATGCGTCTTATCCATTGGAAAAACTGCCATCTGAATGACCTCTGGAGTTTGGTTGTCATAAAATAGTGGATATCAATGGTGCCAGCTACACATGTTCACCTGTTTACACTTTCTTGTCTATTAAGTGTTAAATATTATGAAAAGGACCATGTAATACTTATATTCTCTTTATGTTCCCGCACTCCTGCAATAAGTTACATAAACTATGACGGAGTTTGCTGATACAAAAGTATGTGTAACATAAATAGAAGGGTATAGGTTTTTCTACTCTAGTGAGAGGCTTGCATTCATTAACTAACTAGTATTAGGGCTTCAATTTAAACGTGTGGAGGGGTGTGTTTTTTTTTTTTTTTTTTTTTTGTTTTTTTTTTCCCCCCTCAAGTTTGGGGAAACAAAGCTATCAAATCTGATCAGTTTTGCATACATTGGGGGCATAAACTAAAGTCACAACTGCGGACACCCTCCATTTAAGGGCATGCAATTGTGGCATTGCTAACTCCTGCCCTTTGTTTCTGTCAGTTGTATGAATTATTGCTGTCTGCAGCAGGTATTCTGTGCCGTCAATGGGTATTTTGCAGCAGAAATTTCTGCACTAAAAATGGATCTCTTGACAAGAGAAATGTTGCATGAAATAAACGCATTTGTTTTTTTCACGTGTTTGAAGTGAAAAATGCTGAAAGAATTGACATGCTGCAGACATGACTTCAAATTTGCAAGGAAAAAGGTAAAAGGCATGAGACTTCAGAAAACTCATTTTGCTAGCTCTGTAAAATGCAGTGTTTTTGGTTCAGAAAACTGTTGCAAATACTCAAATGTGTGCATGTACCCTATCATGGGCTTTGTTAACATTGAGTTTCTGAAGCAGATGCACTTGACACTCTTCCTGTTCACATCAACATTAGTTCACTTTGCTGGGTTTTTTTTTGGTTTTTTTATTCAACACTCACATGAAATCTAAACTAGTTTTTTTTTTTTTTTTTTTTTTGGAATAGCAAGCAACTGTGCCAGTGTAGATCTCGATTGGGTTAGAATGGTAATTGTACTGTTCTGGGAGTTGGATAATTCCTGAATTACATATGGTGCCCCTCCAGATGACTAGTATTGGAAGGTATTCCTTTTAAGATATGAATCTCCTTACCCCTTTGTAATATCAACATTTGAGGTGTAAAGCCTTTTTAGAATAAACAGTCCCAGCAACCAGACCTACTAATGTTTGAGCTGTTGCTATAAAATCAACTGTCTCTGTAAACCCTCAGTTACTGATCACTTGGAAAGGGAAAAGTAATATTTCACATAATATGCTTTGTCATTCTGTAACTATGCTGCTGGTTTTGTAGTGTATCCATAGTGGAGGGTTGTTTGGTTTTCTCATATTGTAACTGTCCACAATGTGGCATATATGGCCTCTCCAATACAAAATTATAGAGCCATAACTGTTGTGATTTGGATTAAGTGTGTGTGTGTATTTATATAATAGCTGTACTACCTAGCTTTGCCCGGGTTAATTGCTGTTAGCAAAATAGAATGTGTTAACAAACTTATTCTGCACACAAAACAAATAGATAGAAATGTAATTATTAAAAGGCAAAAACTAAGCTAATAGAAGAATTTCACAACATATATTTCAACACCAGAGATATTCCACACAGATTTAACTAAACTGGCCAAGTAACGTGAAGTAATCTACTACTTATTTGAGAGCCTTTTGATAAACGACATTATTAGTCTTTGCACCTGAAGGAAAAACTAACAGATTTTTGTCTGTTCCAACTCTTGAACAGGCCACATAGTTGACCAGGAGAAAAGCATGGAGATTGTAAATCGATTCCAACTACTTTCAAGGACTGTCCCTGAGACATAGCAAATGACAGTCAAACAGGAAACTGGAGGCGTTTAAAATCAAAAGGCAAATCAGAATGGAATGAGATGAATTGTTGAAATGAAAACACCTTCTCCTGTGGCACATCTTGTCAAAATGGTTGCCTCAATTACATGTGGAAACAGGTTCTTAAGAGTCTTGTGGATCCAAATTTCTCAATAGCAGAATAGGTGCTCCAGGTTTTAGAAAAAGGTTGTGAGGAGGAAGTCCTTGTCCATCCAAGGAATTGAGGAACTCTGTTGGATATGGCTCTTGAGGAAGCAGCTGCTGTTCTCATGTGTCAGCCTTGTTTCTCGGTCTTCACATTTTTTTTTTTTTCATTGGCCCGTAATGCAGCTTTTCTTTTTGCATCAGTTGACATTCATGCCATGGAATTCCTTTTCTTATGAGATATATTATTGTGGTAAAAATAGTCTGTAACTGGCTGTTTCTATATTCTCTCACATAAAGGTGAGAGGTGATGACTGTCATCAGCCTTTCCACCAACACACCCTAAGGCTACTTTCACACTTCTGTCGGTACGGGGCCGTCGCAAACCGTCAGCCCGATGGACAGTGTGCGTACCGATGGACAGTGTGCTAAATGTAGCACAACATGGGCAGCGGATGCAGTTCAACAAAGCACCCGCTACCCATTGTGAGTTCTGAGGAGGGGGCAGAGTTTCGGCCCCGCATGCATGGTTGGAAATGGCAGACCCGACGCACAAAATTACATTTAATTTTTTATTTGTGCCGCAGCTGCCAAAACACGACGCATCTGTTGCACGACGGATGCGACGTGTGGCCATACGTTGCTAATGCAAGTCTATGGAGAAAAAAAAATGCATCCTGCGGGCAACTTTGCAGGATGCGTTTTTCTCCAAAACGACACCTTGCGACATATCCCTTAAGACAGAAGTGTGAAAGTAGCCTTAAGGCCCCGTCTCACATAGCGATTTACCAACGATCACGACCAGCGATACGACCTGGCCGTGATCGTTGGTAAGTCGTTGTGTGGTCGCTGGGGAGCTGTCACACAGACAGCTCTCCAGCGACCAACGATCAGGGGAACGACTTCGGCATCGTTGAAACTGTCTTCAACGATGCCGAAGTCCCCCTGCAGCACCCGGGTAACCAGGGTAAACATCAGGTTACTAAGCGCAGGGCCGCGCTTAGTAACCCGATGTTTACCCTGGTTACCAGCGTAAATGTAAAAAAAACAAACAGTACATACTTGCCATCTGATGTCCGTCAGGTCCCTTGCCGTCTGCTTCCTGCTCTGACTGAGCCGCCGTACAGTGAGAGCAGAGCGCAGCGGTGACGTCACTGCTGTGCTGCGCTCTCGCTGTACGGCCGGATCTCAGTCAGAGCAGGAAGCAGACGGCAAGGGACCTGACGGACATCAGATGGCAAGTATGTACTGTTTGTTTTTTTACATTTACGCTGGTAACCAGGGTAAATATCGGGTTACTAAGCGCGGCCCTGCGCTTAGTGACCCGATGTTTACCCTGGTTACCAGTGAAGACATCGCTGGATCAGTGTCACACACACCGATTCAGCGATGTCAGCGGGACCTCAGCGACCAAAAAAGGTCCAGGCCATTCCGACACGACCAGCGATCTCACAGCAGGGGCCTGATCGCTGGTACATGTCGCACATAGCGAGATCGCTACTGAGGTCGCTGTTGCGTCACAAAACTTGTGACTCAGCAGCGATATCGCTAGCTATATCGCTATGTGAGACGGGGGCTTAACTGACATGCTATTACCTCACACAACCTTTGTTATACTGAGAATGTCCTTTGTTGCCTATATTAACCAGAGCTCAGATTAACTGTAGCACAATAGAAGCGGAGCTGTGATTGGTTGCTATTGGCAGCCTGATAAATCACCAGCCAACAGGAAGCCCTCCCCCCGGTAGTATATATTAGCTCACACATAACAGACAGGTCATGTGACTGACAGCTGCCGTATTTCCTATATGGTACATTTGTTGCTCTTGTAGTTTGTCTGCTTATTAATCAGATTTTTTTTATTTTTGACAGGATACCAGACTTGTGTGTTTTTAGGGCAAGTTTCATGTGTCAAGTTGTGTGTAGCAACTTTTGTGAGATGACTTTTGTGTGGCAACGTGCGTGTAGCAAGTGTCGAGTTGCATGTGACTGGTTAATGTAGCAAGTTGTGTGGTGCATTTTGAGTATGTGCAAGTTTTGTGTGAGGCAACTTTTGCAAGTGTTGCAACTTTTGTGCATGTGGCAATTTTCTCTAGTCACCTTCCACGACAGCAGTATCGGAGGATGTCTCCCCGCCCTAATAGGGGACAGGAACAGAAAGAGGTTAAATACCCCTCCCCTTCCTGCAACCACCAGTGTTTTTCCTGTCCCCTATGGGGCATGAAGAGGTTTCCGATAGTGCTGCCGTGGCCGGCGAACGAGAGCACTAGTTACCTGTCAGCCGGGCAGTCGCGGTCGAGAGCTCCGTCTCCTCCTCCGCCTCCAGACTGCTCCCATCTCCGCGGTCCCCGCGTGACTTGGGACCCCCACCCGCTCTTCCTGCGCCACCTTCGGGTGGTAATGCAGAGCGGTGTAGTGCTCCGGGGTCCTCCTGTAGCTCCCCGGCTTCCTCCTCTCACCACGCTGCTGCGGGGTTGGCGCGCGCACACCGGAAGTGACGCTCCGGGACTTCCGGTTGTTTGAACTGGAGCTTGGCGCGCGCCGGCCGGCGTCCTGAACATGGGGAACAGCAGCGGCGGCCAAGGCGGGCGTCTCAGACCCCCCCCAGGGACATTTTTCGAGGGAGGAGCACCAAACTCGCTGGAATCTCGGTAAGACTATTTATTCTTGACTGGGGAGCCCTCCTAGTGAGACGTCGGTCGGTGACTGCACCTCTAGCGTTATGGACGGTGACAAACCCCCTCACTCTGCTACTGCAGAGCCCAGCGTGCACCCCTCTACTGTAAGTAGTGGGATGATGTCCCTTGCTGTCCATTCTGTAAAAGTGTAGCGGCTCAGTCCACCTTTCTCTCTCGTTTCAGGGAGACAAGGTCACTGGCACTAGGAAGCCCAGCCGCAAGTGTGGTACTTGTTCAGTCAAGCTCCCCTCAGCATACACTAAGAAGCTCTGCCAACCATGCACAGACGAAGTGCTGCGTAGCGAACAGCCTTCTTTAATGGATAGTATCAGAACCCTCATTAGGGAGGAGGTTCAGTCCTCTATGGCGACATTCTCTCGAGCCCCGACTCCGCAGCCTCCCCCTCCCAAGAAAAGGAAAGTGGGCCGGGTAGCCTCAGACTCTGACTCAGGCGAGATACATACCTCGGATTCAGAGTACAGCTGGGAGAAAGAGGGTTCTACGTCTACTCCTGCTCCCAGATCGGATAGTAGGAAGTACCTCTTCTCATCTGAAGATTTGGAGGAGTTAATTTCCATGGTGAGGGGCACCATGGGGGTAGAAGAGGAGGTAGAGGACCATTCTGTGCAGGACGATATGTTCGGGGGTCTGAAACCTAAATCGGTAAAAGGATTCCCCATACATGAAAACATAGAGAACATTATCCTCCAGGAGTGGAGCCTGCCAGAAAAGGGACTGAACGTTCCATCCGAGTTCAAAAATCGCTTTCCTCTGGAGGGAGATTGTTCTTTATTTGATATGCCCAAGGTGGATGTTCAGGTGTCAAGGGTCACTAAGAAAACGGCCCTACCCTTCGAAGACTCCTCCCAACTTAAAGATCCTATGGATCGTAAGACTGAGAGCTTACTGAGGAGATCTTGGGACACCTCAACTAACTTATTAAAATCCAACGTGGCCTCAACATGTGTGGCCAGATCATTGGTTATCTGGCTTCGTACCTTAGAGAACCACCTCATACAAGGTACATCCAGGGAGGACATCCTTAATTCTCTCCCCTTGCTCCAAAAAGCATCCGGATTCCTCGCGGACGCTTCAGCGGAATCAGTACGGGTAGCCGCTAGATCCGCTGTCCTTACAAACTCAGCAAGGAGGGCCCTGTGGCTTAAATCTTGGGGGGGAGATGTTACCTCAAAGTCCAAACTTTGTGGTATCCCTTTCCAGGGCCATCATGTCTTTGGACCAGCCTTGGACGACATCCTGGACAAGGCTTCAGACAAAAAGAAGGTTCTCCCAGAACAACGGAACCCGAGGAAGCGGTTTTTTCGTCCCCCCCCGGGAACAACCACCCCAACAGAACTATAGGGGAAAAGGCAAAACGGGGCGATGGAGCTACCCTAAAGGTGGGAAAACCAGAAACATCATGGTTCCCCAGCCCCAGCAGCCCTCTGAAAAACAATGACTGCTTTCAGGTCGGGGGTCGACTCTCGAATTTTCTCCCCAGGTGGCAGGAGATCACCAGGGATCAGTGGGTCCTGCGTACCATACAGGATGGCCTAAAATTGGAATTCGAGAGTCCTCCTCCTCACCATCTAACAATCACTTCTCCACAATCTCCAAAACTTCAGGAGGCTCTGAGGTCGGATATTCTAAGTCTGCTCCGAGAGAAAGTGATTTCCCACGTACCACATCGGGAAAAAGGAGAAGGCCATTATTCCCATCTCTTTCTGGTGAAGAAACCCTCAGGGAAACACCGTATTATCGTAAACCTCAAACCTCTGAATCAGGTGATAAGATATCGAAGATTCAAAATGGAATCTATCAGATCAGCAATCCCGCTGATTGGACAGAACTGGGTAATGGCCACATTGGACCTGAGGGACGCATACTACCATGTGCCAATCCACCCAGACCACAGGAGGTTCCTCAGGTTCGCCATTTCCCAAAACAAACGGATCAGCCATTACCAGTTCAACGTCCTTCCCTTCGGAGTATCATCAGCTCCACGGGTCTTCACCAAGATCATGCTGGAAGTGATAATCTTTATACGACAACAGGGGATCTGCGTCATTCCATACTTAGACGACTTCCTCCTTATTGCTCCATCAGCTTCTCGCCTCAATCAAGACGTGGCGAGGGTTCTCAGCATCTTAACGTCTCTCGGGTGGATTCCAAATCTGGCGAAATCAGATCTCCGGCCATCTCCCCAGAAGAAATTTCTAGGAATTCTGCTGGACTCAGAAAAGAGAATGTCCTTCTTACCCAGGGACCGTCGGATAGATCTGGTCCACAAAATCTCCAAATTCAGAGACCAGAAATTCCCAACTCTGAGAGACTCTATGTCAATCCTGGGTTCTCTAACATCATGCATCCAGGCAGTCTCCTGGGCCCAGGCCCATACAAGGACTCTCCAATCTCACATCCTGTCGTATTCAAGAGGACACCAGATGGCTTTATCCAGAAGAATTCCTCTTCCTACTCATGTAAGATCCTCCCTCTCATGGTGGCGGAACCCCCGAAACTTACAGCGGGGAGTCAGCTGGGATCAGACCCCTCTCCGAGTACTTACAACAGACGCAAGTCAGAGAGGTTGGGGTGCGGTGATCGAGAAATCACACTTTCAGGGTCTATGGTCCCTAGAGATGAGACGCAGCTCCTCAAATCTGAGAGAGTTAAAAGCAGTGGAGGAGGCGCTAAAAGCCTCATCGGCCCTCATCCAGGGTCACCATGTTCGGGTGATGTCCGACAACATGACCACTGTCGCCTACCTCCGACACCAAGGGGGCACGAAATACTCAAGCCTAAAGCTAACTGCTGGAAGGATTTTTTCCTGGGCAGAGAAACACCTCCTGTCTATTTCGGCAGTACATATAAAAGGGCTGGACAATTCCCAGGCGGATTACCTCAGCAGGAGGGACTTTCATCCTGGGGAATGGTCCCTAAATCAGGAGGTATTCCTATCCTTGGTCCAGAGGTGGGGAACCCCCGAGGTGGACCTGTTCGCCAGCAGACAGAACAAAGTCAGACAACTTTTTCTCCCTGAACATCTCAAACGAGACCCAAGGACTGGACGCATTTTCACATCCTTGGGAATTTACCCTAGCGTATGCCTTCCCGCCAATCCCACTGCTATCCAGAACATTGCAGAAAGTCCGGATAGAACAAGTCCCAACGATTCTGATAGCCCCACTGTGGCCAGGAAGAGGCTGGTTCAACGCGTTAACAGACATGTGCTTAGAAGGTCCAATCCTACTTCCCCAGAGACACGACCTGCTTCAGCAGGGTCCTCTATTTCATCCAGATCTGCACAAGCTAAAGTTAGCAGCCTGGCTTCTGAAGCCGAGATCCTGAAGGCCAGAGGGCTCTCTCAAGACGTGATCGAAACCCTACAAAAAAGTAGGAAGCCGATCACTAATGCCATTTATGGGAAAATATGGAAGAAATTTTCTTCATGGTGTCTTCCGAACAAACCAGATCCATTTAACCCGGAAATTGCTCAAATCCTTCAATTCCTCCAGAAGGGCTTGGAGATGGGACTCTCACCAAGTACCCTGAAGGTCCAAGTGTCGGCCCTCGGATCTTTCTTTGACCAAGATCTGGCAAGTCACCGATGGATCAAACGGTTTATAGCTTCAGCAACAAGAATCCGTCCAAGACGTCTCGTCCACACCCCTCCGTGGGACTTGAATCTTGTCCTGAACAGTCTGACCAGTGATCCCTTTGAACCCCTCTCAGCCGCCAACTTAAAAATCCTGACCCTAAAAACGGTCTTTTTGGTGGCCATCACTACCGCCAGGCGTGTAGGGGAGATACAGGCTTTATCAATCCAGGAACCATTCCTGACCGTAACTATGGACAGCATAATCCTGAAATTGGATCCTTCCTTTATGCCTAAAGTGGTCTCTGATTTCCACAGAAATCAAGAAATCATCTTACCATCTTTCTGTCCGAATCCATCTAACCCAAAAGAAGAGATCTTTCATACCCTGGACGTCCGCAGAGTGGTCCTATTCTACCTTCAACAGACAGAAGGTTGGAGGGTGGATCAAAATCTATTCATCCAGTGGTCAGGACGGAATAAAGGCAAGAAGGCAGCCAAAAGTACAATAGCAAATTGGATCAAACAGGCCATTAGCCTTGCCTATTCATCCCAGAATCTGACTCCTCCAGCTTCTCTAAAAGCACACTCCACCCGTGCAGTCTCAACTTCCTGGGCAGAGAGGGGTAGCGCATCTTCAGAGCAGATTTGCAGAGCCGCCACCTGGTCATCAGTCCACACATTCACCAGGCACTACAGGCTCAACTTCAATAGGGACCTTTCGTTTGGCAGACGAGTTCTCCAGGCTGTTGTCCCTCCCTAAAGAAATTAGCGGTTGGTATTACTCCGATACTGCTGTCGTGGAAGGTGACTAGAGAAAATAGAATTAGAACTTACCGGTAATTCTCTTTCTAGGAACCTTCCACGACAGCACTAATTTCCCTCCCTATCTGATTTATATACTGATTGTTTCCTGCACTTAAGTGGTAACTAAATATGCTACTGTGTCCAGAAAAAACACTGGTGGTTGCAGGGAGGGGTATTTAACCTCTTTCTGTTCCTGTCCCCTATTAGGGCGGGGAGACATCCTCCGATACTGCTGTCGTGGAAGGTTCCTAGAAAGAGAATTACCGGTAAGTTCTAATTCTATTTTTCTGCGTGTGCAAGTTTTGCATGTGGCGAGTTTTCCATGAGGAGTTTTGTGTTTTGACTTTTATGTGGCGAGGTTGGTGTATGTGTGGTGAAATGTGTGCTGGTGGTATGTGTTCAAGCACGTGGTAGAGTGGCGCATTTTGTGTGTTCATATCCCTGTGTGTGGTGAGTATCCCAAGTCGGGGCCCCACCTTAGCAACTGTATGGTATATGCTTTTTGGCACCATCGCTCTCATTCTTTAAGTCCCCCTTGTTAGCATCGGCAGCTGTCAATTTGCCTCCAACACTTTCCTTTCACTTTTTCCCCATTATGTAGATGGGGGCAAAATTGTTTCGTGAATTGGAACACGCAGGGTTAAAATTTTGCCTCACAACAAAGCCTATGATGCTCTCAGTCCAGACCTGTGACTGTGCAAAACTTTGTGGCTGTAGCTGCGACAGTGCAGATGCCAATCCCGGACACACAATATATTAGATTAACTGATGCTGCTAAACATATCTTGATCACTTATACATATTTTTGTAACTTTGTTTGACCATGATTTATTTAACACAAGATTGCCTCCCCACATGTTTCTCTTAATGGTAAGCTTTTAAAGTGTTTTGTTTATGCTTATATTGGTGGTGGTCAATTTTAGGCATTTGTGGTTAAAAAAATAAATTAAATAAAAAACCACTTTAAATTTGAGATTTTGCCCTTTCCCTTCTCCTTCTGAGAAACTCATGGCAATAAACAATACCTATAAACATATTCTCATTGGAGTCAATAGAAAAGCTTATTTAGACTCTAAAAGTGGATTTTAAAGCAGACACTTCTCCAAAAGACACATTCCATTCAGAATTATGAGATTTGACTTCCATGACCTGAAAAGCACACAGTATTGTTGCAGTCTGCAGAACATAAAACACAAGTAGGTCTCTAAGACTTTACAAACGCCTCATAGGCAGATGACCATAATTGAGTCTAGATTATTTTACTTCATTTTTTTATAGTGCCATTTATTCCATGGTGCTTTACATGTGTAAAGGGGGCAAATATAGACAAATACAATAAACAGTGCCTTGTTTTTGCTCATGCTTAACAGGTACAGAAGGAGAGGGGACCCTGCCCATGAGGGCTCAGTCTACAGAAGATGGGGGAGGATACACTAGGAGAGGGTAGAGCTGGCTGTGCAGTAGGTTGAGGATCGCTGTAGGCTTATCAGAAGAGGTGTCTTCAGGTTCTTTTTGAAGGTTTCCATGATAGGCAAGAGTCTGTGTTGGGGTAGAGTTCCAGAGTATGGGGGAATCACGGGAGAAGTTTTGGGTATGGGAGGGGAGTAGAGAAAAATCTTGTGAGGATTGAAGGTTGCGTGTAAGTACCAGGAGACCATGTCACAGATGTATGGAAGAGACGGGGTGTGGATGGCTTTCTATGTCTATGGTTTTGAACTGGAGTCTCTGGACAACAGGAAACCAGTGAAGGGCTTGGCATAGGGGACAGGCTAGGGAATAGCGGGGAGACAGGTAGATTAGTCGGGCAGCAGAGTGTAAGATGGATTGGAGTGGTGCTAGAGGGGAGGCCAGAGTAGGAGGCTGCATTAGTCAAGGCGGGAGATAAGGGCATGAACTAGTATTTTTGTTGTTTCATGGTCAAGGAATGCAGATACAGCATTTATTTTTGAGATGGCAGGAGGAAGCCAGGGCTTGGATATATGGCTTGAAAAAGAGGGCAGAGACGAGGATCACCCCAAGGCATCAGGCATGTGGGACTGGGGAAAGTGAGCAGCCATTGACATTGATGGATAGGTTGTTCAGTTTAAGAAAGCGAGCAGAAAAGGCTGAGATGACAGGCATTGTGGGATTTTGGGTAAGGAGGTGAGGTCAGGTCCAGATGGGTAGATCTGTCATCGGCCTAGAGATGATACTGCAAACGTAGAATTTTATGAGCTGTTCCAGGCCGAAGGTGTAGATGGAGAATAGTTGGGGTCCTAGAACTGAGGCAACAGTTGTTTTGAGGCATAAGGGAGAAGAGATCAGTCGATGGCTAGACAGAGGATGGGTTGAGGGAGGGCTCTTTGAGGATGTGATCAAGGCATGCTTGGAGGAGGGTAAGACACCAGTTGAGTGAGAGGCTGAAGATGTGTTGGGCTTGGGATGAAGACTGTGGGACGGGAGCGGGTCAAGCGTGCAAGATGTGATCTTGACAGGAGGGTGAGGAGCTGATCTTCTGTCATGGTGACAAAGCTAATACTGGTTCTGACTTGTTGGTACTCTTTATAATCTTGTTACATATTTAGATTTTGTTTTTTAAACAACCAAAGAAACACCCAGCATATAGGCAAACTTTTGCACAGCATTAAATTGAGCAGTAATGTTGCTACTTTTTGACATAACCCGCTTTGCTGGAATGGGCATTGTGAAACCCACCTGGCAAATACTTGAAATTTTACTCTACTTTAGTGGCATAAATTGTCAGAAATTTACTTCAGTCCATGACTAGACTACATTTCTGGCTGTGCACAGCACTTGTAAGAAGCGCTGTATTACTGTAATTATTGGCCTCATCATTCACAGCAGCGGTTATGCACTAAAAATATGTAAATAAAACTTTGCTAAACGCAAAGTTGCATTCAGCACACCCTCAAAGTTCACTTGTAGTTGAGCTTCAACTGTTTATGGTGCAGTCTGGGGGGGGCCCCATGTTCCCCCGATCTTTTGAGCAATTGCTCCCCAACTTCCTCTTTAAAATAACATATGACAGAGGGAAGAAGAGAAATTGGTTGATCAGTTGCAGGGATTGAGCACTGTATAACCAGATATGGATTCGCCATACATCAAAACATTTGTTTAGCACTTCAACAGGCATATGTGAATTATGGGGCTGGAGGGTTAGGCCTCTTTCACATTTCCGTCGGTACGGGGCCTGTCGCAAACCATCGGCCCGACAGACATTGTGCAAATAGTGCACAACGTGGGCAGCGGATGCAGTTTTCAGATGCATCCGCTGCCCATTATGAATTATGGGGTGGAGGAGGCTGAGTTCCGGCCACGCATGCACGGTCAGAAATGGCAGTTCCGACTGACAAAAAAAGTTACATTGAACGTTGTTTCGTCACAACAGGCCACAAAATCACAACGCATCCGTTGCATGACGGATGCGACGTGTGGCCATACGTCGCTAATGCAAGTCTATGGAGAAAAAACGCATCCTGCGGGCAACTTTGGAGGATGCGTGTTTTTTTGTTTTTTTTTTCTCCAAAACACCTTGACATTGGCCAAATGACGGAAGTGTGGAAGAGGCCATACAGGCATGCAAGATCTCTAAAGTGCTCATTCATGGAGAAGACACCCCTATTTTCCAGATGTGGGAGTCTTACTTGTGGACTTCACATCTTGGGATTTATTGCACATACTTGTGACCCTCAGACCAGAAAGTTGTGCAACCCTGGTCTATACTATATTTTCTAAGAGAACTTCTGGTGCACAATATTATGTGCTTACAGACCTGTAGTGACTGTAAATTATGAAATACAGCATACAATCTTTAATATGCCCTGTTTAATTGCCTATAGGCAACTGCTAATCTTAAACATGTTATTTTGAGAACTACAAATAAGGGCAAAAGAGCTGCTAACCTGCTTGTGTAAATGGGCCCCAAAACAATTGATAAGTTCTTGGCCATTAATCACTGCGAAATAAAGCTGATGTAAAACTTTCTATCTAAATAGGATAATCAACATGATGTATTCCATATGTATCCCCACCATCAGTGGAAGTAGAAGTGGCTTAATAATGGAAGAGCTTTACAATGCGTGTAGTACACGATGCTTAGAGCCTTATAAGTACAGTGTTCTGGTTTAACGGCATCATAACATTCCATCTGACTTCAGTCAGCCTGTACTATATCTTGGTGACATGTAATGTGGCTCACTGCCACTAAACGGAAGACTTTTAGTTGTTTGGGGGGAAAGTTCCTTCTAGGGGGTACAATGAAACTAAGCGCCTGGATCTGATCACCTGAGAATACTAAACAAAAAAAAAAAATCCGCACTATCATTTTCAATGTAGCATAAATACTGCTGTTTTTGTTTAATTTTTGCTTTTATATAAGAATCTACATTAGCTGGCCAGGCAAAGATGCAATTTCAAGAGCTTATGGCTCCTGAATAGTGGCTGCAGCTGGCTACTGCATATCCACCCCTATTAACTTGCATAGCGGGTGGATGCACAGTGCCGAGCCACTACAGCTGACAGTTATTTCTGCAACGGGAACAGCAGATCTGAGGGTAATGGGGCAGCATGCCCACACCAATAAAACAATGACCTAGCCTGAGGATAGGCCATCAATGATGTCCAAAGTTCCTTGGATGCTTTCATACTGTGTTGTGTCCCTACTGTATCCCACAAAACTGGATCCCGATGCATGCGCCAACAGGCCATAGACACTAATGAAAACTGCAGAGCGAATGTGCACTCTTATGCAGTCTGAGTTTCCTCCTGCACACGTACACTTCCAAAAACGATACATTGAAGATCGCACGTTTGCTCTGCAGTCACAATTAGTCTATTGACCCCGTTAATGCATGCATCTGGCCCCTGTTTTGTGTGGGATTTCGGTTGAATACCCTGATGGGAATGAACGTGATGTGACATTACCCTTGGTTTTCCATTGAACCATGAGAATGATCTCGTGGACAGGTTGTTTTTTGTTTGTTTTTTTTGTCTTGTCTTTTGTTTTTTTTTTTTCTTCAAGCCAGCATTACTTCTAGGTCCCCACTTATAACCATTTTAGGAATTAACTCTGCAATTGTTCCAAACAATTTGGATAACTAACTACAGATCTTTTGTGGATGTAGGCTTGTACAAATCAGTCTTTGTAATCCCAGACACCGACATCAGGCCATTTCAACACTTCCAGGACTCTTCACGCTGTTTGCACTGAAGATGCACAGCATTGTTTTGTCGCACGGGTTCCCAAGCTACAACTTCACCTCTAGGGCAACACCTGCAAGGAGATTGTAAGTTTGTGTGGATTTCCTCCCACACTCCAAATACTTATACAGAATTTAGATTGAGCTCCAATGGGCACAGCGATGACATGTGTAAAGCGCTGCACAATATCATGGTGCAAAATAAATGAAGTAATTCTTAATGATATTGGCTGTATGTATAGAGTTGTTGGCTCCAAACATCATCTGCAGGAAGATTGATGCCTCCTTGATATTGCATTATGGAGAAGTATCTGCCTGTTTATCAGCATTGATGTCATTAATCTTATCCAAATCCATAACTCCATTTGATGGTGTGATGCCCCAAGCATGCAAAGATCGTCCTCCATTCTTCACTGTTTCCTGCTGGCATACAAAAAACTACTTTGTTACAGCCAAATATTTCACATTTTGATGACTGTCCACAACTTTCTGCACCTCTGTTCCTGTTTTCATACATGGTTCAGTCACTTACTTTTGACAAGGAATTAAAGCTTTGTTTAAACCCCAGTCTTCACTTAAAGGTACTGTTACACTAAACGACTTGCCAACGATCACAACCAGCAATACGACCTGGCCGTGATCGTTGGCAAGTCATTGTGTGGTCGCTGGGGAGCTGTCACAGACAGCTCTCTCCAGCGACCAACGATCAGGGGAACGACTTCGGCATCGTTGAAACTGTCTTCAACGATGCCGAAGTCCCTGGGTAACCAGGTTAAACATCGGGTTACTAAGCGCAGGGCCGCGCTTAGTAACCCGATACTTACCCTGGTTACCATTGTAAAAGTTTAAAAAAAAAATAAAATGGCATTCTGTAATGCCCCTGATGGCAGTGGCCTTAGCTTATAGGAGAAAAATGGGATGACAGATTCCCTTTAAAAGTACACACCCATTTGCAGCTAAAAAAATTATATACAGGGTTAGTATTTTTACAGCAAGATCAATACTTGACAGGTAACTGATCACAGTGAAAATGCTTGGGCACAATGGTGTGGTGTTTGTTTGTGACCAGAAGAGGATGTCATGGAATGAAGATGGGAGGCGCTGTACTGGACCTGAGACACCCATTGGAGTGGGACGGCCCCTGGGTGAGTAATCTAAAGTCTTCTCCTCTTTCAGGTAACATCAGCGACTATCTACAGCATTACAGAATGCTGTAGATAAGCCCCTGATGACGGTGAGCTTACCTCACCGATTTTTTTTTTTTTTTTTTTTTTTTTTTTTGACAGGTTCCCTTTAAGGGTATGTGCACATGTTGCTGATCTGCAGCAGATTGGCTGCTGTGGATTCACAGCAGTTTTCCATGAGTTTACAGTACAATGTAAACCTATGGAAAACAAAATCCACAGTGCACATGCTGTGGGGAAAAAAACGCGCAGAAAGGTAGCGTTGTTCTGCAGCATGTCAATTCTTTGTGCGGATTCCACAGCGGTTTACACCTGCTCCATAATAGGAATCCGCAAAAAAATCACAATTCCACAGGAAATCCACAGTGCAATTTACCTGCGGATTTACCAAAATAAGTCCAGAAAAATCTGCAACGTGTGCACGTGGCCTAAGGGTATTACATCGGGAATAGCTGCAGATTGAATGCCGCGTGGAGCTGCAGCGTTCAATCTGCAGCATCCAGATGTTACAGCATAGTGGAGGGGATTTTATGAAATCCCGTCTCTCCTATACGTGGTAACATGCATCCGGCGGCCCTGCGATTCCAGACATGCGGCGCGTCATTTTAGATCACAGCATGTCTGTTTTTTACCTTGTGACGCCGCAAGGTAAAACACAAGGCCCTATGTGTGGGGTGCGATGATTCCAGATGTGTGCAATGAACACATCCGGCATCATTGTGTCTACAGAAAGGGGCGGAGCTTTGGGCGGAGCAAGTTTTCCGCTCCGTCCAAAGCGCCGGCCATCCTGAACGTGGACACGTACCCGAAGTCAGGCTGTTTAGTTACACTGAAGGTTCACATGGTGATTCAGGGCTACAGCGGTGTCTGCATGATAGTCCAACTCGTGTGATAACCAGCTCATGGTCAATTATGTACATAGGGAACCTTGTGGAGCAAGTTTGGCTTTCTCTGAACTGATGCACCCAGTACAGTGATTAATCATTGGATTTGGATATGGACTAGGATTTGGGGGTTTTCTTTCTTTGTATTGTGCTGTTCTCAAATTAGGTGAGATTCTGTTAAAGCAGGTGGCCTTTTTAGTTATGTATTTCAACAAGCCAAAAACATGAGGGAGGGCCAGGGCTGTAGTCATGGCTGAGACTGTTTACATGCGCCCTGGCCTCCTGCCACATGGAAAGGTAGGGTCCCCCCCCCCTTTTTTTTTTTTTTTTTTTGGGGGGTGGGGGCAGGCATACCTTCAGCTACATCTGCACATCTGCACAATCAGGGTCCCATCTGAGCAGCTGAAGTTCTGCTGCAGGTCTTGTCACACAAATACAGTCCATGTTAACTTAAAGCAGAACTTGACTTGTTTCTTCTCTCGGCACATCCATGTCTGCAGCACATCCATGTCTGCAGCATCAACATTAGGTTCCACACAACATATTTCCTTTGCAGTTGGGGGTATGTGCACACATTGCAGATCTGCAGCGTTTTTTTTTCCCATGCAGATCCACAAGTGATTAGCAGTACAATGTAAGTTGATGGCAAAAAATGGTGCAGAAAAATCTGCATGGAAAACGCAGCAGAATCAAAAAGGACCATGTCAATTCAGATCTGCAATGTGTGCATATAGCCTTACAGCATCATTAGGTTCCACACAACACATGTCCTTTGCTTTCCCTGTGCTTTTCAATGTGTTCCCAGGACATCCCATCCCACTTGGTATCGTGGCATCCTGCCTGACTACCTTTAGGAGTTCCCTCATCTGTTTTACACCAGACATAAGGGCATCAGCCCAAGCAGCAAGCTGCCACATTTTCAGAGCAGCCTGCGGTACTGTCCTGCTGTGACTCTTGTGGTAGCTCCTGCCCTCACTATCTCTGCTGCACTTCTGGCCCACTGACCCTGGATGACTGGGCTTCCCTCTTAGTGGGCCTTGCAATGTTCTATGTTGCCCCGGGCTCTAAGGCCCTATGGGACTGCCTGGTCTCTCTGGTGCTCCCAGGCTACACTGCCCCTATACAGGAAATGCTCACTATCTTATTCCCAGCAGGCCCCTCCTAATCTGTTTCGGTTTCTGAGTTTCCTTTCTCTAATCCACGTGCTATAATGCCTCTTCTAATGGCTAACCCTATTACTATGCTTTCCCTATATTCAATATACAAATGGTAGCATGATCATAAGTGTTATAAAACACAACAGTAGGTATATAAACATTGAATATACATCATTTAGTACCAGCTTCAACTGGTATGTGCTTAAAGGTGTGGGGGCATAGACCAATCTGTCACCCCTTACAAAGACAACTTAAAGCATCAGTGGGCCTATATTACTTTAAACTGTTAACATCCTAAGGACATGGATTTTAGTGAAAGCTATGGCAGTCATTGGCTTAGGACTTGCTTGTATAAGCCAAAGGTTGGTTGTAGGTAGCACTGGCAGAGGGTTGTTTTTTTTTTGTTTTTTTTTTTGTGTATGGTAGTACAGATTAACTTAAATTCTTTGTTATGGCAATGTTGTATTGTTGGAACACTTTGGTCTTGGTGTACTGGCTTTAGTTTAGTAATGGCATGGTGATCTGTGCTTTACTTGTATAAACACTATTTAAAGAGATGTATCTATGTATTTTGGGGAATGACTAAAGAAGCACTCAACTAAAAAAGTCTCCGCTCTATGGCACTGTAGAATTACAACTAGGCAGAATGATCTTCTACTCAGATAGAAAATATATATATATATATATATATATATATATATATATATATATATATATATATATATATATATATATATATATATATTTTCTGAATCCTAACTCTATGTAGAAACAGGAGGTCAATTTTCTCTGTAGGAGTCACAAATCACTGCAAAAGTTCTGGCAGGAAGGAGCAGCTGGATCAGGAATTGAACAGATGAAGGACAAATGCAGGGACAAGATTTCCAGTTCTATACAAGGCAGAGAACAAGCTGGTTAGGAAAGCAAAAATAGCAATTGTAAGTTCAGGTTGGCTGACCTTCTATTTGTCTCTGACGCCACCATACACTCTAGTGTTGCTGTGTTATGGGAGTCAATGCTAGACTCCTCTGGCAGTGGACTATACCTGTAGCATAAAGGAACTGGCTACTGGAATTCAACATGCTGGTGCTTCTAACCAAAATGTCTCAGGAGGCCCAGTAGATTCTGGATTGTCAGAAGATACTCCCAGTTTGACTTTTAGTTAAATGGCAGGGTTTGTTTGGTTTTTTTGGGTTTTTTTTGTATCAGCTGCAGGTTCTGAACTCTTCCACTGCATTAGGCTACAAACAGCAGTTGACCATTTTTAGACACAGAATTTACAGTCCAATGTCTTGTACCAAAGCCTCCAGCTTTCCCACCTTTCTTGCTGAAATATCCTATTGCAGTGGGCCAGCTCACTGATGTACTGTAGTTTCAGGTAACTAATTCTGCAGTTAACAATAGACTGCAACTTACAGAATGACTGTAATTTATTTTTATTAGACCGTCCATGACAGTACCACCTGAGGGGATCTGCCCTTCAGGAACAGGAAACCTACAGATACAAAAGAAGGAAAAGACAGACTGAAATCATGCCCAATAGTTTGCTAAATAATGGTGTTAAAGGATATAGAACGTGAGGGGGGGGGGGGGGGGTTAACAAAATGCCAAAAGGAGGCACTATACTAGAGGACAACAAAAAAGATACTCTAATGTGCAGTGGTAATACATGAAAATCCATAGATTAGAGTATTTGATTAAAGGCAACTTCATATGGCCCAATGGTTATCATATATAAATACCATAGCAAGAAAGAAAATCAATGAGGGATGGTGTAACAGGTATATCTATATCTAAGTTTCCATAGATAAAGTGCTGATGCAGACATGCTAAAGGCCAAGGCAGCAAATTCATAAGAGACAAACAATTAGATCCATACAGTTGTGCTGCTGACTTACAATGAGTCACACCTTAGGCCGCATGATGCTTACCTGTTGCTTGTATAGAGGACGTCCCCTGGATGCGCCCTACCCTGACACGCGTTTCGGCATCTGCCTTCGTAAAAGATACAAAAGGGCAGCACCTCTCCCATGCATCAGTTGGTTTCCTGCTCCTAGAGGATAGGACGCCCCACAGATCTGTTTTTTTGATCTTCAGGATTCCCAGGCAGGCTCTGACTCGGGTAGCGGGGGGGGGTGGTCTCCTACATCGGTCAGTGCAGGGTCCCTGGAAGCACCACGGTGGGCCCAGGTAGGGCTCCACAACAGTGTGGAGTGGGATCTAGAGGATTGCTAGCGCCGGATGTAAGTGTGCCCCAGGTCATTCCTGGTCCTCCTGATGTGCGGTTTGGGCTGGCGTGGAGGCCGTGCTGGACCTGGCCGGGCCTTGACACCGCTGCCCTCCTGCGTGTTCATTTGAGTGCCAGAATTGACGTAGCAGGTGGGTGGGGTCGGATGCCGGCCAACTTTCTTCTATATGGGCGTCCCTGGGTTGCAGCGGTATGGTGTTTGGGCGGCGGAGCACATTGGGATGGGCTACAGAATGTTCTGAATGGGGAGTGAATCAACTGGCCACACACCTGCTGACCCAGGGGAAGGGCTATAAAAAAAGACATGCTGCAGGGCTGCTTTGGCCCATTACAGCAATAGATGTGCCAGAGGCTCCCATGGAGCAGGAGCATGCCTCAGAGGTCCCATGCAAACCCCCAGCTGAAAAACTGAGGACGAAGCGAGCAGCCCAGCCGCAAAGGTTCTTCCAGGCTGAAGGATTCAGCTCGCTCCCTTTGTGATCTAGTACCTACCGCTACTGCTTGGGTAAGATCGTGAATGTACTCTGATGCAGTATTTCCCTTTATTTCTGTAGGGGAAGAAATGCTCTGGTAAAACAAAACAGGGAATGTGCCCTTTGGAGTAGTCCCTTGCCAGATGCCTGCCCTAAAAAGTTGTCAGCCATGTTTGCGACAGACGGTAGGGGGTTAACTAAAGGGGAGCGGTAGTCCCTAGTTAAGACTTAGTCCTTTACTCTTTCCCCCACTTCACAGGTGGCGGAAGAAACCCGTTTTCACTGTAAGCCTAAAATTATTAGAATGGAAGTAAGATTCCCTAAAGTCTGTATTTCAAGGGGAATCTTCTAAGAAAAGAGGAGCAAGTTTCTTGGTCAGTCCTCAGCTGCCCCTAGGCAAGGCGATTATTCCTCAGAGGCTTCTGCCTCCTTCTGCATGATGTTCAGAAGAGGATTCCAACAGTTTCTGCTTCCCCTGGATCAGATGGACAAATTGGTAAGGTCCACTATGGGGGTAACTGACACAAAAACGGATCTTTCAGCGCAAGACCTGATGTTTGGCAGCTTTGACCCTAGGAAATGCAAATCCTTTCCATTAAATGATCATGTTCAGGGCTTGATAACTAGAGTGGAAAAAGCCAGAGAAGGGTGGCTCTCTACCACCAGCCTTCAAACGGAGATATCCCTTTGAGGACCCCTTAATGAACAGATGGGATAAGGCCCCAAAGCTGGATGCAGCTGTAGCAAAAGCCTCCAGAAAATCCTCCATTCTGTTTGATATGGCCTCCTTTAAAAGATCCGCTAGATAAGAAAGCGGACTCATTTCTGAAAGGGACATATGGGGGGGGGGAAATGTCAGCCAGTGCCCTAAGACCAGCGGTGGCTGCTACATGCACAGCCAGATCCATGATGCTCTGGCTGGACCAGCTTCAATCCCAGTTAGAAAATGGAGCCTCAAGAGAATCCATCCTAAAGTCTGTCAATTCAAAACGCCGCAGCCATTTTAGCTGATGCTTCGGCAAACTCTGCAAGGATGGCGGCCAGGGCCACAGGACTATCAAATGCTGCACGAAGGTCTGTGGCTAAAGTGTTGGCCAGGAGACATCCAGGCCAGATCCCGTCTCTGCTCCATTCCATGTGAAGGAGAATATCTGTTCAGTCTGGCTCTGGATGAACTTTTAGAAAAGGCTGGAGATGATAAAGAAATTCCCCAGTCTGAAAACCCCCCCCATAGACATACCTTAACCAGGAAAAGTTAGTGTAGGCAGACTATCAGGTCCTGAACACCTCTAATAACCCCGCCATGTCTCTTTTGGGCTCTCTCATCCTGTATTCTCAGTCTGGTGGGCCCAGTTCCATACAAAAAAACTACAGGGCAAGGTTTTGTTACACCAGAAAATTTGGGGTGGTTACCTAGGCCAGCTAACTTTGTCCCGAAATGCTATAAAATCCCTCGATTGGTGGCTAGACCAATACAATCTATCCAGAGGGGTGCCCTGGGAATATAACAACCCATATAGTCACCACGGATGCAAGCCCTTCCGGTTGGGGGGCTCATATGGGGTCATGTACAAGTGTTCTGACAATCAGGTCACCATGGTGTATATAAATCACCAAGGCGGGACTCCTACCACACCCCTGATGAATGTAGCAGAACGTTTGTTCCAACTAGCAGAGCAGCATTTTCTGTCTTTAACCACTCTGCACATAAAAGAAAACACAGCAGATTACTTAACCCGCAATCTTCTTAAACAAGGGGAATGGTCCCTAAAAACTGCAATCTTCAACCTGATTGTGCAAAGGTGGGGTCAGCCAGAGGTGGATCTCTTTGCCACCAGAGAAGAGGAAGGTGAGACTATTTTGCTAACTGAATCCCAGAGAAGACCCTTTGGCAGTAGACGCTCTTGATAAAGTGGGACTTCAGACTATCCTTTGCCTTCCCTCTCCTGTCTCTACTGCCCCTGGTGATGAGGAAAATCAAGAAAGAAAAAGCGAGTATTAGTGATCACCCAGGAGGGCATGGTTCTCATATCTCAGGACTGTCAGTGTCCGACCCATGGGTCCTACCAGACATCCCAGGGCCCAGTCTACCACCCTCGGGTGGATGGCCTTCATCTGACAGCATGGATTTTGATTGGTCACTGCTGAAGTATAGAGGTTTCTCCCCAGGCTTGATTAATACCCTCCTTAAAAGCAGGAAAATAATCACAACCCAAATATACATCAGAATCTGGAAAAGGTTCCTTCAGGACACAGGGGTGGTAGCTGGCCAATCAACACCCAATAAATCAGATCCTAGAATTCCTACAGAGGTCTGGACATGGGCTATCAGCCTTAGGAGCCTTTTTTTTTTTTTTTTTTTTTTTTTTTAAATCATTACAAACTAGATCCGGGTGCTTCCTCAGACCTCTCCTTTTGGTGTAAGGGTGCTGTAGTCCCTCCCTAAATTAGTTATTACTCTCTGTAATTCTCAGGTGGTGCTGTCATGGTTGTTCGAATAAAGTCTTAGTCACCGGTTAACGGTGTTTTTCGAAGGTCCATGACAGCACCTGTATACTCCCTCCCTTTTTGTTTAGTTCTGGGTATGCACTTCTCTTATGATCCACATTTTGGTGGATTAGTTTGTAGTAATAGTATTGTACATAAATAACTTCATTAACCTTGGTGGTCCTCTTGTGCTCTGTAATCCAACTGATGTGTGGGAGAGGTGCTGCCCTTATGTTTCTGTAGGTTTCCTGTTCCTGAAGGGTGGATCCCCTCTCTCGTGGTGCTGTCATGGACTTTCAAAAAACACTGTTAACCGTTGAGTAACTAAGACTTCTTTTTTTCTTTTTTTTTTTTTCTTTTTTTTATTCTCCAAACAATAAGATACACAGAATATAAAATAGGGATCAGTGACCAGTCATAAGCCATTTAGATGAATATGTAATCAGAGCACCACATGAAGACCCGCCCCCCATCCTCCCTGCACAGGCCATCCCACACAATAATCTCATTAACTGAAAACTACAAATAAAGATTAAACGTCCACAAGACGGATTTAATCAACCAAGGTATCATTGTAATCAGTGTAACGGTGCCAACTTGAGTCTGTAGGTTACTGTGCACAATCCTGCCAACAGGTTCCCTTTAAGATTAATGCCAGGATAGATGCATAACAAGCTGGATCCTATTTTGAGGCCAAATCATCCCACCATGATGCCTACCAGTGCATATTAGACAACTGGTAAATATTTTAAAGGTTATAGGAGCATTTGGTGCTGATGTAGTGGCTTGTCATTGCTTGCACAGAAAACATCCCTGGTGGTTTAATAACGGAGCTGCTAACACAGGTGGAAGTAAGCGCATATGACAGATGGGAGGAAGCAAGTGCAGCTGATGCCCATACTAGTTTTTTTGTGTTTTTTCCCTTAACTTTCTCAAACCCAGTGTGGTAAGTGTTGCATTTTTCACTGCTAACACTGCATGTTAGGTTTACTGAAGATTTCACACTGTTTGTAAATTGAACCAAAATTATGGATTTTTAGTCCACAGCATTTCCACTGACAGATTTCAAACTTTTTCTTCAGCCTGTGGATAAGACTTCTGTATTCATGTGCTTTCGAATCTGGACAGCTCTACACCATTTATATTAGATGTGAATGTACCTCTGCTCCAAGTTGACCCCTTTACCCCCGATAGTGGTTTGCACATTAATGACAAGGCTAATTTTTACAATTCTGACTGTCAATTTGAGGTGGTAACTCTGGAACGCTTCAACAGATCCTGCTGATTGTGAGATTGTTTTTCTGACACATTCTGCATGATGGTGGTAAAATGTCTTCATGAAGACTTGTGTTTATTTTGTAAAAGCCACATTTGCAATTTTCCTAAATTTTCATCCCTTAAGTGACATGTCACACAACTAAAAACATTTCCCACATGTCTACTTTACCTCAGCACAAATTTTTTTAAGCCTTTATTTTTTAGGAAGTTAAGGATTAAAGGTTGACCAGCAATTTCTCATTTTTCCAACTTTTTTTTTTTTTTGTGGACCACATTTGAATGCCCAAGTGTCACTATTCTAAAAACTGCACCCCCTCAATGTGCTCAACCATTCAAGATTTTTATTAACCCTTCAGGTGCTTCACAGTAACTTTTGGAATGTGGGAGGGAAAAATGAACACAACTTATTTTTTCACTAAAAATTTACTTCAGATCCAAATCTTATTTTGACAAGGGTAACTGGAAGAAAAAATAAACCCCTAAGCATGCTGATAACCCATATGAGGGAGATAACCACTGTTTGGGCTTTCAGAAGGGAAGGAGTGCTAGTTGAATTTTTGAATGCAAAATTTGCTGGAACAATTGGCAAACGCCATGTTGCATTTAAAGAGCCTCTGATGTGCCTAAACAGTGGAAGACCCATTTTGGAAACACCTCAAGGAATGTATTTGGATGTGATGTGGGCACCTTGAACCCCCAAGGGCTTCACAGAACTTTATATAAAGTTGAGCTGGGGGGGGGGGGAAATTCCCCAAAAAATGTTTGGCCAAAATTTGAGTTTCATAAGGGTAAAAGGAGAAATTGTACCATACAACTTGCTATGCAATTTCTCCTGAGTACACTGATGCCCCTTATGTTGGTGAATACTACTTTTGAGGCCCAATGCAAAGCTCAGAAAGGAATAGGCACCACATTAAAGTTCAGATCTTGCTGGAATGGGGAGTGTGCCATGTCACAATGGCAGAGCCCCTGAGGTGCCAGAACAGAACTCTTCCCCTGTTTGTGAACTAATTTTATAAACTACACTCCCTAATGAATTAATCTAGGGGTGCAGTGACTATATTGACCCTGTACACCTCAGAATTGTATACCATTGAACAGTGAACGAATAAACTACACTGTAACCACTAAAATGTTTTGGCCCCAGATTTTACATATCACACTGGGAAATGGGCACAAATGGCACCAAATTTGTCCCACAAGTCCACTGAACATGGCAATACCCAGCATAGTACATGCCATTCCATGTGGTAAAATCGATATGGCAACTTTATTCTTCACGTCAGTATGAAGGATATGATAACTTTCAGCATCACTATATATATTTATATATATTTATATATATTTAATTTGTGCAAAAAAGTCCAGATTTAATCTGCGATTAAGCATTTTCAGACCATTGATCAACCAAACATTTTTTTTTTTTTTCTACTCTGGCCCAACACTTTCAATTCATAGTGACAAGATTTTCAATGCTACTTGACACATTTGACTTGTAAAGCTTCACACCACTCAGTGTTGTGTTGTTTTTTTTCGATGCCACTTAATGGGATGGATTAAAATTTCTGGTGAAATGCATGCCTCATTTTACCTAAAACATTTCTGGCTTGGTAAACACCACTTTTGAAGAAGACTGGTGGGCATAGTAACATCTTAGCTGTTCTCCAGCTCCATCTACAGTATATTTGGCAAAGCTCCCCAAAATTGGCATGAGAACTGTCAAGTTACAATTGTAAGTAACTTCACACTATGAATATATAAAGAAGTTTTGCAATGACTTTTAAAGCATTTCTCATGTAAAACAAACACTTTAAAGGGATATTTTCAAGTTCTTGAAGCTTGGCACTATGCAATGTTTAAGTCTTGGTTTCTGGCAGGGTTGGCCGCTGGTCTCTCCTTCAGTGACTGCACTGGTGAATAGAACTGTAGCATTAAAACAAAATTCAGCACAAACCATTGATGGCTGAATGTTAGAGCAGGAGTGTATATTGCTTTAACTAATAGGTGTTTGTTCACAGTGAGCTGTGATTGGAAGAATCTGAGGGCTGGTAACTATACAAGATATAAATAAACTTTATCAGGAGGTGAGCAGCTAACTGCTGTATAGATATCGATGAGCTGGAGAGGTGGCTGGCACATTGGCAGTGAACTCCTTTTGGAATATAACTTATGCACACATGGCTACTAGTTTCTTGTCAGACTCTGGACCAGCACCATTGAAACCAGCTTTGCACCTTGAAAAATAAACTGTTTTGGGAGAATGATGGAAAAAGCATGTCAACTGTAAACTTCCTTATTTACACATTAACGAATGCAATTTAATACCTTAATATCCCTTAAGGTCACACTTTGATTAGTCAAAGCCTTAACTTGCAATGCTAGAAGTAGCCACATGCTACCTATTTTCTGGGGCCTAATCTGGAAATCTATTTCAAAAATTCCAGCACTCCAATGAATTTTGCAGATGAAGATTTATTATAATGAAGCAATCCCAATATTCGTAACGTTTCGGTCTTATATTTAGACCTTCATCAGACCAGGATCAAAAAACAGAAAACCAAAAGTGGGCCGATCAATAAATGCCTTATAAAATGAATTACAAATACAAAGAAACAAAGTCTTCATTATATACAAAATCACATGAAGTTGCATAACATATTACATGGTATATGTATCATCGAACTGACATTCGAACACAGATGAATCAAATGGCACATTTGATTCATCTTAATCTGTGTTCGAATGTCAGTTCGATGATGCGTATATACCATGTAATATGTTATGCAACTTCATGTGATTTTGTATATAATGAAGACTTTGTTTCTTTGTATTTGTAATTCATTTTATAAGGCATTTATTGATCGGCCCACTTTTGGTTTTCTGTTTTTTGATCCTGGTCTGATGAAGGTCTAAATATAAGACCGAAACGTTACGAATATTGGGATTGCTTCATTATAATAAATCTTCATCTGCAAAATTCATTGGAGTGCCAGAATTTTTTTGATATGTATTTGAGGGAGTGGTATCCTTCTCCGAGCACCCACTCTAATACGGAGTGACGTGTTTCTAAATTTTTTTTTTTTTCTCTTTATCTGGAAATCTGTACTGATGCTTTAAGTAGAATTGGGCCATGTTTCCACATGTTGAACTCTACAAGCTTTCTGCAGTTGTCAGCCCCAAAATGGGCATTAGCATTCTATATAGTTTGAGATTGTCAATGGAATTCCACCCCCCCAATACATTAAATGCTAGTGAATCAAACTACAACTTGTAGTTGGGGAGACTGAAAAAGCAATGTAACTGCTGGCCTTCTGCTCTTATATCCACTGGCAACAATTATGGAGTTACTGGCCTTGGACGTTCATTCAGTTGTTTAATTTTGTAGAAATAAAGCATATCAGACATAGCACAAAACTAAAGCCATTTCAAATGGCAACTTTCTGGCTTTAAGAGACTTAAAAATAAAGAACAAATAAAGTGGTAATCAGTAATGGTTAGGTTTTTTTTGTTTTGGTTTTTTTTTCTTTAAACCAAGCATAGGGTAAAAATTATAAAGTCCCTCAATTGAGGGGAAAAAATTATGGAATCATGAAAAACAAATCACTCCAGCACATCACTAGTACTTTGTTGCACCACCTCTGGCTTTTATAACAGCTTGCAGTCTGAGGCATGGACTTAATGAGTGTCAAACAGTACTCCATCAATCTGGCTCCAACTTTCTCTGATTGCAAAGCTGATCTGGCAACAGCAGGTTGGAGCCTTGTCATGGACCATTTTCTTCAACTTCCACCAAAGACTTTCAATTGGATTGAGATCCGGACTATTTGCGGGCCATGACATTGACCTTATGTGTCTTGTTTCAAGGAATGTTTTCAGTTTTTCCTCTATGGCAGGATGCATTATCTTGAAAAATGATTTAATCTCCAAACATCCTTTCAATTGATGGGATAATTAGTGTCCAAAATATCAACATACTTGTGCATTTATTGAAGATGTAATGACAGCCATCTCCCCAGTGCCTTTACCTGACAAGCAGCCTCATATCAATGACTGTGGAAACTTTCATGTTCTCTTGAGGCAGTCATCTTTATAAATCCCATTGGAATGGCACCAAACAAAAGTTCCAGCATCACCTTGCCCAATGCAGATACGTGATTCATCATTGAATATGACTTTCATCCAGTCAACAATTGCTTTTACTTAGCTCATTGTAGCCTTTTTTCTGTTTAGGGTGTTAATGATTTTCATTTAGTTTTTCTGTATGTAAATCCCATTTCCTTTAGGCGGTTTCTTATAGTTCGTTCCTCATTTGCTTTGTTGTGCATTTCCGGTTTTGGAGACATATTTCTTTAAGTTTCCGGTCTTGACGGTTTGTCTTCCTTGGTCTACCAGTATGCTTGTCTTTAACAACCTTCCCATGTTTGTATTTGGTCCAGATTTTAGACACCGCTGACTGAACAACCAACATCTCTTGCAACATTGTGTGATTTACCCTATTTTAAGAGTTTGATAATTCTCTCCTTTGTTTCAATTGACATCTCTTGTGTTGGAGCCATGATTCATGTCAGTCCACTTGGTGCAACAGCTCTTCAAGGTGTGACCTCTCCTTTTTAGATGCAGACTAACTATCAGATCTAATTTGATGCAGGTGTTTTTGGGCATCAAAATCTACAGGGTGATTCCATAACTTTTTTTTTTTTTTTTCCTCATAATTGAGTGACTCCATAATCTTTACCCTATGCTTGGTTAAAGTAACCATTACTGACAACCACATTTATTGTTTTTGATTTCTTTGTTAAAGCCAGAAAGTAGCCATTTGAAATGACTTTAGTTTTGTGCCATGTCTGTGATCAGTTGTTTTTGTGTTTTAATTTTGTAGAAAAAAAAAAAAAAAAAAAAAAAAAGCAGAACATCCTCCAAGGCCAGTGATTACATAATTTTTGCCAGGGGATGTATGATCTGTGCAGTAAAAACTGCTGGCAACACGTTTCTTCTTGGTTTGAGTTTTATTTACTACTTTGACAGATGTCATTGTAAGTCTTGGCTTAATGTCATTCCTACAAGGTCTACACCAGAGAAGGCTAAGCATGCATAAACCTCTTCTGATCCTTAATTGGGTATGCCCATCTTTGTAAAATCTAGTACTGGCTCTCCTCAAAAGGGCCCTGTGCTTGATGGCTACTATCTTTAGCTTGGTGGGGGGGGTTCCCTCTTATTCAAAGAAACTTAATGTCTGTCAACATGGCAATTTTTTTATTTTTTTTTTGCAGAACTAGTTGTAACTTTAACAAAATCCATTTGGTAATGTGACATACTGGAATTCAGGGGTAACCATGTTAAAAACTACAAACAGCGCGATTATGCAACTGTCTAGGAGTCTTCAGGTTTATTTCAGCATATTCATTTTGTGGTGAAAACTATCTAACAATGATTCTCCAGGTCATTAAAAATTACACAGATGCTAAACATGCTTAGTTGTTTTACTTACAATTCCTAAAGACTAATCAAAAATTGGTTGACTCTCTTCTGAGCTGTAACATCATCAATTTTTGGAATATAAAGTTGAGGGCTTGTTCTCTGCACAGCCAATGTTTTGATATAATTGTAGAGTAGATGCAATGTTGTAATCACTGCGTAATAAATATATAAATATTATATATAAAATCAGAGGCGCTAAAGTGCACAAGTTTCAGCAGCAAATACAAAACGGCCACCAACTGTCAATAAAAATCAAAATACAGTATTAGAAAGAATTTGCTCTCAAAACAGTTAGTAGGAATGGGATAATACTAATGGTAACCAAAGTAATGTAAACAAATCCCTATAGCACAAGATTTAGAGAAGAGCGAATTTAATGTCATTTATACAATAGGGAATAATTTAATACAGATAAGTGCTAAATCCCAATTCATCCACATAAAAAGATAATAGTGGTTACCAATGTGGGGTTTTTTTTTTTCAGTGCTGAATGTCAGTCAAATAGGCAGCATACCTCAGTCAGCAGTGGGATATCCATCCTTAGAGTCCCTAATTAGTCACACAAACTTTTTACCCGGGGAACAGTACCTTGTAGATCATGAGGAGAGCCCCTCTGTGGGGTCAATGAGCTCTCCTGTTATTACAGTAGAATGGCATTGTTCTGTGAGACAAATCTCAGATGCAGGGCATAACGATGGGAGCGCTGCCCCGGCCGGTGAAGGCTACTCCTGCAGAAATACTTCTAGTAGTTCGCGATGAAGCTTCAGCTGCAGGCCAGTCACGCTACTCGGTCTCGTTGCACTGGTACCGATGCAGGACCTGCGTGATGTCAGGAGGCACGTGACACCATCGTAGTAGCTACAAGGTGCGGCAAGGACCAAAACCTTCCAACCTGTTTTGGAAACCTCAGTTTACTTCTTAAGGGATGGTCCTGGAAGGGTTCTGCACCCCTGCACAACTCCAGTAGCAGACGTCTCCGTGCGCTCCTGCTTTGTTGCTTCGGGACTGCTCCTGTGCTGTGCTTCCTGGTCTAGTCATGTGGAACTAGTGATGTCGTTCGCGAACGAGCCGACACAAAGAGCCGGCTCCCTGCTGTGAACGATGGGAGCCGACACGCAAGTGAGAGCCACTAAAATTCCTGAATGGCTCTCACTGGGCGTAAAATCCCAGACTTCGGCATGTGTAACTCCGCCCACCTAAGCAAAACCCTGCCCACTCTTCAATTTAATTGGCTCTAAGTGGGCAGAGTTTCTGCAGTAGGGTGGGCGGAGTTTCAGACGCCTGAACAGAGTCAATAGGGATCCAGAAAGAGCTGGCTCTTTTTGGTGAGCAGAGCCGGACTACCCATCACTATGTGGAACCAAGATCCAGTCATGTGATGCCACTTCACAGGATGTGATGTCGCTTCAGGTCCTGTTGCCAGGAGATGAACTCTATGGCCCCAAGCTGCTTGAGCCACAATCCCTCAAGGGGGAATATCAACTTTTTTTGGAAAAAATGTGTTCAATTCAAGGAGCACCATCGCCACAAAGCACACCGCAATAGACCAATGGCAAACAAACCTACTAATAAACTACACGTTTCAGCAGCAGACTCCTACCTTCCTCAGGTGGATTATATATTATTATAATATATTATTTTATATTATATTTTTTATTTTTTCCATCCAACATAGTGGCAGGATGCAAAATGCAAGCAGGAACAGCGTATACTGAATGCCACAACCAAGTAGTGGGAATTGTATACAGGAACATCTGCACAGCATATTTGCTTAGTCCAGGTGGGAGACCCCAGAGAAAGTGGTGGAGGATGAAAGGGCTAAAATCCTGTTGGACTTGAAGATCCAGACAGATAAGCAGGTGTTGGCTAAGCAACCAGACATTGTGATGGTAGACAAGGATCAGAAGACAGCAATAATGGATGTGGCAGTGCCAAGTGACAGCAACATCAGAAGGAATGAAGCTGGAGAAATACCAGAGCCTCAACTGGAGAAGATGTGGAAGGTGAAAACAGCAATTCCAGTGGTGGGAGCAGTGACCCCCTAAGTTGGAAGAATGGCTACAACAGATCCCAGGAGCAACATCTGAGCTCTGAACAGCTAAGATCCTGGGCAGAACCCTCAAACTCCCAGGTCTCTGGTAGAGGACCCAAGAATGAGAGGACAACAAAGACCACCCCCATTGCGGGTGAGAAGGAAGTTATATACCATATTTTGCAGTTTAAGAAACACCGGATTTTAAGACTCTAAAACACAAGCCAAATAAAACCCGTTTTTGTGCTTTTGTTAGTGCAATTTATTAATTTTTTTTTTCTCTTCGCCACGACAGCACCCACAGAGAGGGGATCCGCCCCTAGGAACAGGAAACCCTACGGAGAGATAAAAGGGGCGGTCCCCCTCGCTCCCACAGTTTGGTTTCCTGTTCCTATGGGAAATCCACGGAGAAGAGGATGCCTAGCCTGGATGCCGCTTGCGCGGTTTACCTGTGAGGACGGCAAGGGCTCCAGAGCTGGAAGCAGCGTCGGGGGTCCTGGTGTCAGCTTCCCCCCTCTGCTGGCAGACGCTGTGAGGCCAGGGCTGGAAGGTGGCTGGCTCACAGAAAGTCATCCGGAACGTCTGCGGGGAGTTAGCGCTGTAATTGGGAACGCTGCGCCGTCCTCGGCGAGCGCTTATACGGCGTGGAGCCCCAGTATGCCCCCTGGAAGTATAAGCTGAAAAGCTTCCGAGGAGAGGGAGGAGACGGCGCTGGTGCCGGTGACAGCGCGGGCATATGGAATATGGCCGCGACCCGGAAGTGATTAGCACTTCCGGGTTCAACAGGAAGAAGATGGCGGCCCCCATGTGAAAAGGACGCCGGCGGTAACGCTCCGGCGTCCAATATGGATTCGGCACAGGACCCTGCGATGTCTTCTATTGAGGCCACCGCAACTACTCCTCGCAGCCATGCCAGCAGCAGCAGCCGCTCCAAGCGGAGTGGATCTTCTAAAAAGAGCAAGCCTCTGCAGTCTCCTCCCCGTCAGCCGGTACCTTCACAGACGCTTCACTGGGGTGAGTGTACATCTACCCTATTAAGCTGATTGCTGTCCCCTCTTCTCTAACACTCTAGGCAAAATGTACTGAAAAAACGAAACACAAACAGTGTGCGATATGTCTTCAGCCCCTTCCGGATAGTTACACAAAGAAACTTTGTAAACCATGCATTGATTCCACCTTACGGGAAGAGGCCTCGGTTAAATCTGAGGACATTAGTGTTGATTAGAGAAGAACTACAAGCCCTGCATAGTTCGGGAAAAGAAACGCGTCCTAAGGGGACAAGAGAGTATGTTTCACCCATATCTGACCAATCTTCCGAATTAGAGAATGCAGATTCGGATGTTTCTAGGGATTATGTTTCCTCGGATGAGGATCAAGATACGTGCTTCCCCACCGACAGTATAGATAACCTGGTGAAATCCGTCTGTAACACTATGGGCATCGAGGATTCTAAGACCCCTAAAACACAGCAGGACATAATGTTCGCTGGGCTGTCCGAAAGGAAAAGACCCTCCTTTCCGGTAATAGCAGCAGTTAAAAATTTAATTAAAAAAGAGTGGGAAAGCCAGGGGCAGAGGGGACTACCACCATCTTCAAAGAGACGTTATCCCTTTAATGATGAGGAATTCTCGACCTGGTCAAAAGCCCCGAAAGTAGACGCAGCAGTGGCTTCCACATCTAAAAAATCCCTGCTACCTGTGGAGGATTCAGGTTCACTACAAGATCCTTTGGACCGCAAAGCCGACTCTCTCCTTAAAAGAGTGGGAATCTTGTGCGGGAGCCCTAAAACCGGCTGTGTCAGCTACATGCACCGCTAGGTCCATGCTAGTCTGGCTAAATGACTTGGAAGAAGGACTTAAAAACGGTCTCTCTAGAGACAAGTTGAGAGCCTCTATACCTTTAATTAGGGGTGCTACAGCCTTCCTGGCAGACTCATCTGCTGACTCAATACGATTAGCGGCCAAGTCGGCAGGGCTGACTAATGCAGCACGTAGAGCCCTGTGGCTTAAGGGCTGGAAAGGCGATCCCCAGACAAAATCCAAATTGTGTGGTCTTCCATGTCAGGGTGAGTACCTATTTGGTACTAAGCTGGACGAGATCCTGACCAAAGCAGGAGAGGAAAAAGGGCTTCCCTAATAATAATTACCTTCCATCTTATAGGAGGGCGTTCCGAAAGCCCATGTTTAACAAGAGGAAGGATTTCAAGAGCCAAGATCGCTGGGCCACTAGAGACACCAGACAGAGGAGCACTTTTTGGGAAGCGCCCTTACAAAACTGAGGAAAAACCCCGTTAGAACAGATCTGCCTGTCGGAGGTAGATTGTCTTCCTTCTCAGATCAATGGCAGAAAATAACTTCGAACATTTGGGCAAATAGTATCATCGCCTTCGGCCTAAAATTAAAATTTTCCCGAGTCCCGCCAGACTCATTTCTATTGACTTCTTTAAAAACCCAGTTACAGCAGGAGGCTTTGGAGCAGGAGGTATTGAACCTTCTAGCCAAAGGGGTTTTGGTGGAAGTCCCATTTCTTCAGCAAAAAAAGGGGTTCTATTCCCCTCTATTTTTAATCCCAAAGCCAGATGGATCTTTCAGAACCATATTGAACCTTAAAAAATTGAACACCTTTTTGCAGAATCAAACATTTAAAATGGAGTCTATCCGATCCACCATAAAACTGTTGTCTCCCCATTGTTTTATGACGGTACTCGACCTAAAAGATGCGTATTACCATCTGCCAATTTTTATAGAACATCAACAATATCTCCGCGTGGCGATTGTGTTGAATGGACGTATACGACACTTTCAGTATACAGCAATGCCCTTTGGACTATCAATAGCTCCAAGGGTATTCACTAAGTTAATGTCGGAAGTAATGTCATACCTAAGAGTAAAAGATACCCTCATAATTCCGTACCTTGATGATCTTTTAGTGGTAGGAAGTTCCCCGTCACAATGTCACCAACGATTGTGTAATATGGTCTCGTCCCTGCAGAGGCTAGGGTGGTTGGTGAATTGGGAAAAGTCTAGACTTCTTCCAACTACTCGACAAACATTCTTGGGGATTATAATAGACTCCATAAGCCAAAAATGTTTCTTACCACAATCCAAGCAATTGACAATAAGAAATAAGGTACAGTCGGTAATGGATAAACCTCTAATATCTTTAAGACAAGGCATGTCCCTCCTTGGCTCCTTCACGTCATGTATCCCAGCAGTACCATGGGCCCAATTTCATTCAAGGTGTTTACAATATGCAATTTTACATCAGGAAATAAAATTACAAGGTCATCTAGACGGTAAAATTTCCCTTTCTGAAGACGTAATTAAATCTCTATCCTGGTGGCTAGAACCAGATCACTTGGTTAGTGGGGTCCCCTGGGTAGTTAAACCTTCAAACACAATATTCACGGATGCCAGTCCTAGTGGTTGGGGAGCACATATGAGAGATCAGGTAGCCCAAGGTCTATGGTCGGTTACGGAGTCAGACGACTCGTCTAATATAAGAGAGCTGAAAGCTATCCATCACGCTCTTTGTAAATTCCTTCCGCAGCTACACGGAACACATACAAGGATTCTGTCAGACAACATGACATCAGTAGCGTATATCAATCATCAAGGAGGAACAAGATCAGGAACACTCATGTCTGTAGCCGAAGACATCCTAACTATAGCCGAGAAACATCTACTGTCTCTATCAGCACTACATGTCAGAGGAGTGAACAATTCAAAAGCGGACTTCCTCAGTCGCCATACCCTCCACCAAGGGGAGTGGGTTTTAAATCATCGAATCTTCAAAATGATAACCGTAAAATGGGGTTTACCAGAGGTAGATCTCTTCGCTACAAGAGACAACAGGCAATTAAAAAAGTTCGCTTCAATGTTCCAATCCGACAAACCCGATTTTCTCGATGCTCTCCAGGTACCCTGGACATTTCAGAAAGCGTATGCCTTTCCTCCTCTGATACTTCTACCAACAGTAATCAGGAAGATAAGAGAGGACAAAGCCAATATAATCCTGATTGCCCCATTTTGGCCAAAGAGACCATGGTTCTCCCTGCTCAGAGCTATGTCCATCTCAGATCCATGGATTCTCCCAGAGGATCAGGATCTTCTTTTCCAGGGGCCATTCAACCACCCTCATGTGAAGGGTCTACGGTTGACAGCCTGGAATTTGAGAGGCAATTGTTGAAATTAAGGGGTTTCTCTGATCAAGTAATTAATACTCTATTATTAAGTAGGAAAAGATCCACTACTTCTATATATGTAAGAGTATGGAGGAAGTTTCTAAGTCTTTATCCATTGGCCTTGTCAAACGAAATTCCTATACTTAACATTTTAGAATTTCTCCAGAAAGGACGTGACTTAGGTCTTTCAGTTAATACCTTAAAAGTACAAGTCTCTGCTCTAGGGGCATTGTATAGTCACAATGTAGCGGGTGATAGGTGGATAACTAGATTTATTTCAGCCTGCCAGAGGTCAGAACCAGTTCAGATTCCCCGCATACCGCCTTGGGATGTTAATCTAGTCCTTGAGGCCTTGACAGGTCACCCATTTGAGCCACTACACTCAGCTCACATTAAACACGTTACTCTCAAAACTACTCTTCTTGTCGCATTAGTATCGGCAAGAAGGGTAAGTGACATGCAGGCACACTATCAGTAGATCCTCCCTTTCTGTCAATATTTCCAGATAGAATCGTCCTGAAAACAGACCCTTCCTACCTACCTAAGAGATGTACTAAGTTTCATAGATCTCAAGAAATTCTTCTTCCTACTTTTTATGATAATCCTACAAATCAGGAAGAGGAGAAATACCATACCTTAGATGTGAAAAGGGCTGTAATGACTGACTTAGACAGGACTAGCGCCTGGAGGAAGAGCAGGGCTCTCTTTGTTTCCTTCCAGGGTCAAAGGAAAGGAGCTGGTGTCACAAAAGGCACATTATCTCGATGGATTCGGGAGACGATATACCTGGCCTATTCATCTAAAGGGGAAGATCCACCCGAGACTGTAAAGGCACACTCAACCCGGGCAATAGCATCATCCTGGGCAGAGCGAGCAGAGGTTCCAATAGAACTCATATGTAAGGCCGCAACCTGGTCTTCGCCTATTACCTTCTATAGTCACTATAGATTAGATCTATCTGCTTCCACTGATTTGTGTTTCGGTAGATCAGTTCTTAACACGATAATCCCCCCAAATAGCTATCTCTGAAAGTCTCTCAGTGGGTGCTGTCGTGGCGAAGAGAAAACACCGGATTACGTACCAGTAATGCTCTTTTATAGAGCCACGACAGCACCCCTTCACTTCCCTCCCTTATATATTAGTTTACATATGAGCACTGATAAGGGTGATTGGTTCTTGTAAATATACGTGATTAAGTCAAAGATGAAATGTTAATATAGAATGACCTACTAAAACTTGTGGGCGGTTCCTCGCAATCTCTGTAACCCAAACTGTGGGAGCGAGGGGGACCGCCCCTTTTATCTCTCCGTAGGGTTTCCTGTTCCTAGGGGCGGATCCCCTCTCTCAGTGGGTGCTGTCGTGGCTCTATAAAAGAGCATTACCGGTACGTAATCCGGTGTTTTTTAATAGAACTACCTAGTCTTTTGCAAATGAGTCACCCGCCAGGGCAGTGGGGTAATCTGTACCGGGTCCGGTACTTAAAGGGATGTGTCGCGGTGGCCCTGGGCACTCATGTTAAAGGGACCATCTTAAAAGGGATTTGTAAAAGTTCATGACACCACCTGTGGTATTCGGTCAGAGGTGACTGACGCTGCTTAATGGGGTCCTCTGGGGTGATGTTATGGCAGCCAGATGGTATAACTTACCACAGGTGAAGTAGGTCCCGAGGCTCCTGGTGAATAGACAGAGGAAGGTGAGTCGTGCAGTAAAGAACGAAGGACACAGTTGTGCAGTCTTTTTACCTGGTTTACTGATGGTAGCAGGTAGCCACAGTCCAGGGCACCAGATCACAGGTACAGGCAGGGGCCGGCTTGGAAGCAAGTTCAGAGTCCAGCTTTACCAGGTGGAGTTAAAAGCCTTCCTTCTAGCACTGTTAAAGTCCCTACTGCCTATGGCTTTGTAGCAAGGTCCTCTCAGTTATCTGTCCTTTGTGTAAGTGGGACACAAACCTGTATGACAGGTGACTCGAGCCTTTTTTCAGGGTCTGTCACTGTCTCCTGAGTGTTAGGGCAAAGAGGTGATGTATAATCCAGCTGTCCTACCGGTTTCTGCTATGTGTCTTAGAATCCCACAAAAGCCTCGGTCTTATGGCTATCGGTGTCTGCGCTCAATCAGGGATGTAGCCCAGTCGCAGCTATTCTCCCTTGTCACTCTCCTGTGCTTTGCTCTCTGGCACATTAGCTAAAGGCTGTTCTTCCTTCTGTATCACGCTATCTAGGAGCTACAGCACCTCAGGCTGTACAGCCCCTCACCCGTCCTTCAGCCTCAAATTGCTCCAGTCTGCTGTCTGGCACCAACTGACTAAATCTTCCCAACTGCCTAGCAACTATCTCCTCCTCCCTACCAAAGAGCAGCTCCCCTGATTTTTGGGTGTAGAGCTCCCCCTTCTGGCCTGAAGTCAGAATGGTGTGTGTGTGTGCGCTAATTACCTGTTAAAAGGAATCTTCCATCGCTTCTAAGCATGACATCACTCTCCCCATGAGGAAAGCAATGCCACTGTGACAACCAGGACCCTGGGGCGTCACACAAACACTGCAATGCCAAATGTGTGGTATGTGTTTGGTTTTCAGGGAAAAAAGTCTCTTATGAACGCTAGCTATGGGCTGACTCTTACAGGAGTACTGTCATGGCAAGCATTCTGGGCTTCAGCAGACCTCTGACAATCGTGTCATGGACCAATTTGCTGGCATGCTCTGAATGCTACTGGCACAGAATGAGTGGTGGTTAATACAGCCATCATCTGCTAACAAAGATGTAGGCTCAGTTTGCAAGCCCACCTCCAAAGGCAAATACTGCATATGACCTACACTTAAGGGTTAAAAAGTGTTGTTTTCATACTACACAATGGTCTTAACTTGCTTATCATAAATGTTACCTGTAAATGCCTAAAACAGCATCATTAATTCTATATTGCCACATAGACAAGTGTAACACTTGCAAATTAATATTTTTTTAAAATTTACATAATTACAAGTCTTCAGTAGTTATTACTCTAGTAATGTCTAACTGAAAAGATGGTTATAGCATCTTTCAAGATACTGAGGTCTCAATCACTCACTGTAACACAATCACTCCTTGCCTATGAACTGCTCCAAAATTTACTGCCTGACTTTTCACCCCTTCCCACATTGATAGTTCTGTTTCATGTCACTTGTCTCTGCTGCACTATTCCTGGGTCCTGTTGTGTATAAACATGCTAATTATTGCAATATTTTCAATTGACCATTATAATATTACCCTCTCCTAAAATTTTAATCTAATGGCTAACATAAAAAAATATATAACTTTGTGCTAGGAAACTTGCAAGTTTTTCATTAAAATGCATTAAAGCTAAAAAAAACAAACCTGCCTTAAAGTGACACATTCCCCCTTAATCATGTTTTTTGTCTGAAACAAAATAATTCTAGTAACCTCTAAGCCATGTTAAAATTCAGTATTTTACATTAGTATTTGTAAGCCAAAATCAGGGTGGAACAATCAGAGAAAGTATAATAGAAACTCGTCGCCACTTCTGGATTTCTCACACTCCTGGTTTTGGCTTACAAATACTGATGTGAAATACTGAACATGTGAATGTGGCCCCAGTTGTGAATACTGTAAACTACAGCTACTCAAACTTTCTGTGGCTACTGAAGCCTTACCAGTAAGACCAAAATGACTGGCTTGAATTCCACTGAAGATGGAAATGCAAATGTTAATCTGTCTCCTGAGCTCAAATATTAACTTAATACAGTTGACTCATGCTGTACTTTCTATACCCATAAACAGTAAAGCATTTGGTCACGTCAGTGAAATCTGCCTTTCCAGCAACTCTACAT